>NW_009718703.1:0-15442 GCF_000703405.1 Apaloderma vittatum | reverse complement strand
GTGCCAGGCTCCGGCACTCTCTGCAGCCTGACGCCTGAACACCCGCAGGCTTGCATGGGGCCTCTCTCTGGGTACCCACAGTTTTTCTAAGGGCCTTTGATTGGATTGCAACCATAATGGGTTCTGCAATCAAAAGACCTCTCAAAACTACGCACGGGTTTATTTACAGCACGATTAAGTATTCTGCTGTTAACACTGACTTGCCGTTTATTGCCTTGTGTTCAGTGGGCAGCGACTAGTCGCTGTCCCTCCCCCCAAGGCTGCTTATACCCAGGGCGTAGTTAACGGCTGGTTAAACATCGTTAATGTCGTTAACGTCAAGGAACACAACAACTAGCGGCTGGTTAACAGCGCTAATGCGCTGTTTAGATTCCCCGCAGCTGGTGGTGGCTCCGTCCGCGCTGGCTTTGCTGGCCACCCTCCAGCAGGTTTTTTTGGCAAGCCGCTATTCCCGGCTTAAAAATAGCCCCAAGAGCCTTTTTGTCCGCCTTTTTCACTTTTTTCCCCAGCACAGTCTTACTTGCCCTGGAGCTGGTTTCCACAGCAAAAGAAGCACTTGGAATGTTAGACTTCCAGAAGTAAGGTTGCTAATTTAAATTAGAAGATCACATTCTCTCTAGGGATGAAATAAATGACAGGCAATTGTTGTGTTTATATTTTTCAACTTTACACTATTACAGATATAACCACATTATGGTTTTTGTAGTTCGGGTATATTATAATACTATGTCAAGGGTTAGGGCTGGGCTTGCCACTCGATGATTGACAGAAGCTCTGTAACCCCTCTCCCTCCCTGAATGGGAAAGGAAGGGGAATAAGGCAGAGAGACTTGCAGACTGGAAAAGACAACTGGAAAAGCTTTAATAAAACAATAATAGTACTAATAATAGTGAAAAGCAACTGTATACAAATACACACAAAGCTGATACCAAACCCAACTCCCCCCTGCCCCTACTCCAGCAGGCACTGGGGAAATTGCTGGCTCCCCGGCAGAGGGAAATTGGATGCAGGAGCTGGATTCAAGAACTCGGGATCAGAGGCAGAAGAATAGATGGAGTCCTCCTCCTCGAACACTTTGAAGAAGCAGAAGAGCAAGAGGACTTAAACCCTATGATCCCTCAGCTTTATATTAAATATCATGTATAGGGGGTGGAATACTTTTGTTGGTAAGTTTTGGGTCACTTGTCCTGTCAGATACTTCTCTGACAGATTTAGTTCCACACTTCCCTGGGGAGCCTGTTCCAAGGACTGACCACTTTCTCAGTGAAGGACCTTTTCCTAATATTAAATCTGAACTTCTGCTGATGCAGCTTCGTTCCATTTCCTCATCGCTAGAGAGAGGACGTCGCCATCTACTCTGCCCTGGTGAGGCTGCATCTGGAGTACTGTGTCCAGTTCTGGGCTCCCTGGTTTAAGGACAGGGAACTGCTGGAGAGGGTACAGCAAAGAGCTATGGAGATTATTAGGGGACTAGAACATCTCGCTTATGAGGAAAGTCTGAGTGAATTGGATCTTTTTAGTCTAGAGAGGAGAGGACAGAGAGGGATCTCATCAATGCTTATAAATACTTAAAGGATAGGTGTCAGGAGGATGGGGACAGTCCTTTTCCAGTGGTTCCCAGTGACAGGACAGGAGGTAACAGGCACAAACTTGAACATAGGAAGTTCCATCTAAACATGAGGAACTTCTTTACTTTGAGGGTGGCAGAACACTGGAACAGGCTACCCAGAAAGGTGGTAAAGTGTCTGTCTAGGCAATTGGCTGGGAGTTTATCATCCCTCTAGTCATAGTCTTCCAGCACAGGGCTCTGGTGGTCCCAGGGCCCATCATCAGTGTTTGAGACAGGTGAAAAAGGCATTAAACACATCTGCTTTGTCTACATCCCTATTTGTTAGGTAACCAAATTCATCCAGCAACAAACCAGTGTTATCTCTATGCTCTTAACATATTTTAAAAAGCTCTTCTTGTTGCCCTTCAGAGTACTGGCCAGCTGGAACTCTAACTGAGCAATGGCTGCAGAATCTTCTCCCTGCAACGGCGAACAGCATCTCTGTAGTCCTCCCATATTGCCTGTCCTTGCTGCCAATGTCCATACATTCTTGGTGCAGTACTTCTGTGTGTTGGTCAGAAGTTAATATACAAAGAAACAGAAGTTTGTTACGTGCTGGTTTTTAAAGGACAACCCCCTCCCCCTTTCTGTTGTTTTTTTTTCTGCAAAGATGTTTTATGAGGATTTTTTTCTGAAGCTTTCACCAATGACGTGAACATGAAAGCCATCGTCTGAGTTCAGAGAGAGTTAAGTCTGAGACTGTTAAGGCTGAGGAGGCACATTCGTTTATTACTTTATAGTATAACTGCTTTGGCTACTGAACATGCTAGAGGTGGTCAATCATTCTCTTTCTGAGTGGATTTTCAAATACATTCCAGTTAATGTCTCAAGTGATCATTAAAGCTTGCACATCCAGAAAGTCTTAGACTGTAAATCTCAATCCATGTAGTTTTTAATACGGGGAATAGATGAACTGTGTTGTTCTTCTTGAAAATGATCAATGAGCATTGGTAGCTTGCGTTTGTCAGGACAGAGTCCTCTACTTATCACAAACTTTCTGGGATATTAGGCTTTAAAGGAAATACCAGAAGCATTTATTTTAAAAATACATATTTTCTCGTTCTATGTATGTTTTGCATGTAGGGTAGGATTTATTGATTTTGCTTGAGTAACTACCTGGATACTATGAAGAAAAAGCTGTGGGACGTAAGTAATTCTGAAGGCTCTTCCTGGTTGTCTTACTGCTTAGGTCTTACTGACTGAAGTAAGACTGAGTTTTCTTTAAGGAATAAAACTGTCTGCATTACATCATAGAAATACAAAAACCAGAAGCCAGTTTACTCAGATTGTGTTCGTAACTCCCAAGTTGTAGCTGAAAGTATATTTGTGTACCTGGATGAGTGGACTGACTCAAGCGCAAACTGCACCTCTGTAACAGATACAGCTGTTTCTGTGAGAATGTCAGCAACATGCCACTGATTTAAGTGGCTTCTGGGACACAACGTTCTCACAGGTCCTGGGTCTAGGAAGTTTGTTTCCTCTGCAATGGCCAGATTTTTTTTCCGCCCAAGCTTTTTCATGTAGCACAGTTCTATACAAAAATGATGTATTAATGTCTTCTTTTTAAACAGGAGAAAGAAACTGGAAGCAAAAGTGAAGAAACTTGAAGGTAACTTTCCACATTATATTACCGTGCTATTGTCCTACTCCATCTCTTGATTCCTTTTTTAAAAAAATTAGTTGCAACTTTCTGACTCTGAGGCCCCAAGGAGCAAAGTCTGGCAGTACTATGTGTGGTGCTTAGTCTCTGAATTTCATCAGCCCTCCTGCAAAATGGTTTCTGCTGAGTATCGTAGGCACATAGCATAAATGAAGTTGGAAGGGAAGATCTGGACATGAAAACATCAGAGGATGGAGTCTGCCCAGCATGTCCAGGCAACCAGGTCACTGCATGACTGTCTTCATGGTGAAAAAGCTTTTCCTTATAGCCAGCTGGAAACTCTTATTTCAGCTTAGACCTGATGTCTCTCATCCTGCCACCATGAACCACTGAACAATCTTACTCCATCTTCTTGATACCTCCTTGTAGGTTCAGGAAGGCTTCTTTTGGATCCCTTTTGTGGTGGTGTTTGTTTCTTTGTTTTCCTGTTAAGCTAATAAAGCCTAGTTCAGTGAGCTTGTTTTCTTAGGGAATGTGCTCCAGCATTCTAGTAATCTTGGCAGAATTCTTCTAGTCATGTTTATAATAATATTTAAATATGTAGTGATCCTGATGCGTTTTCTGATTATTAGATATTCTAGCAATTGGGTTTTGGTTTGTTTGCTTTATTTTTAAATAGATATAAAACACTTTCCTCGTGGCGGTGTTTTTCTTGTCTTCCTAGTAGAGGGTGGATATGCATAAAGCATTCTAATACTTGATGTATTAACTAAACTTGATAGTAGTTGGCAAGGCAAATATTTTAATTCATGGCACACTTAAAGCAGTACTTACCACAGTTTAAAGTACAGCAACTAAGTGACTTTCAGTTAGTGTTAGAAACCCTTCAAATCCTTCTGTAAAGTACAGGATGTTTATTTTGATTAACATTTTGGAGTATCATTATATGGCAGCAAGGTTTTTATACCCTCCTGCCCCCTAAAACTCAAATTCTGTCAGAGCTATAACAAAATTCTGTGGAGATAGTTTGTGTTAGGTCCAATTTGAGTAACTAGTTTATCTGTTTTATTCTTATCTAACTTCATGAAATATCCCAGACCCTGTATTTTAGCCTGGTATCTTTTGTCAATCTGAAATTTTCCCATGATTGTTTTTTGTCAACCTACCACCTGAGCTGCCTTTTTGATGCTCTCTCTTTTGATGTGGTCTCTTCTGAGATCTGATGTGATAATCAAGAAAATCTCATGTGTCTTTGCTGTTCACATATAAGTCACTAAGATATTTGTTCAGGAGTTCTCTTGAGTATCTTGCTTGAGAATTTCCCTAGGAATCTCACATTCACTTCTCAATAATCTGCCCTGTTCTCTTTATTCCCAACCATCCGCACTCATCCGAGGTGTCTGTTAGACGTTAAGAGATAAGGTACTCTGTTTATTGGTCTTGAGTGCTATCTACATCTTTCTAATGCAGTTATTACAGTGTTTTCATCTTTGAACCAGAGCTCTCTTTTAAGTAAGGGAATGACACACATGAAAAGAATCATTGCACCTCATTCTTAATTGTATTCCCCTTTTTCACTTGATGTATGTTGTTCTACAGAACAGTGCCATTACATTGTTCTTGCATGTAAGTGAGAAAAGTAATGTATCTCAGTAGTTTAGAACAGTAGTTATGCAGCAGAAGAAAACATGCTTGTATGTATAAGTTGTCTTAATGAGTAAAAATAGAAGTTCAATAGATCTGTATTTCACAGTATCTTTTCGTAATTTTTTTCTTGTAATTTGATTTGCAAACTGGTAGCCAATACTACTTATATTAGTTGTCTCATATTGTAGTTTGTAAGTTGAATTTTGATTCTTTTTTTGAAGAGGCTGCAACAAAGCATACACAGGACTTCAGAGAACTGAAAACTGAAAAGAAGAGGCTCGAAAAAGAGCTAAAAAAGGCACAAGTAAGACTTTCCTGGTCTTTTGGATGAAGCTTCTTTTAGAATTTCTGGGGGTAAAAAAAGAAGCTGCTAGTGATACTGAAATAGTAAAATTACATTTGTTTGCAATACTGGGTAACTAAACATTCACCTTAAGGGATGGAAAATTTCTAACTGAAGTATAACCTTTAAAGTGTTGATTTTGGTTTTCATGCTAATAGTAAATGCTCTGCAAACTTATGTATAGCATGAAAATATTATTTAATTTTAACAGGGAAAACTTGATGGTGTACTTAAAGAGAAGTGTAGAAAAGGTAAGTGTTGACTTTTGATTGCCTTCAGATTTCTGTGTGATGTTGTTCCCTTTGAACATTTCCTTTTTCCTACCTTTTTCCTTCCTTTCTAATAGTTAAACATGCGGAAACCCAGAGTTCAAGTGGAGATCTTTCAACAGATATAGACAAAGGTAAGATATTTTTGCGAGACCATTCTCTGTGCAGAATCAACCATTATGAATTCATTTGACTTATTATGAAGTTGCGTTTTTGGAAACAGCATATAGACGGAAGTGCTGTAGGAGAAGATTAGGTTGATACAAATATGTTACACTGATGAAGGACTAATGTAACAGATGACTATTTTTAGTTTTGCAGTTAAGGACAATACTGGAGTCATTGAAATGTCTAGTCTACCCCATGCATATGTCAATTGATGTGCAATTATAAAACAATGCAAACACTGAGAAAACTACAAACAATCTCATTGTCTTTGAAGCTCACTGAAATCATAAAGGAAGCATAGAAAGCAAAAGACATGAAATGGGACTGTAATCTGTTACACTTTCTGTGTGACGCTCTGCAAATCAAGTGGAAATCCAGGATGTATAGTTATTTCTTACCCTCTTGACTTTTTTCCCCTAGTCATCTAAAATATCTGCTACAAATTATCTGATTGTAACTGTGCAACGGCTTCTCAACTTCCTCTAAAGTACAGAGGACAAACTTTAAACAATATCTTTTTTTTTGCATTTTTGCAGTCTTATAAAATGCTGATACTGAAATTCTGAAGGCAGTTTTCAGAAAAAAAAACAACTTCCCTGTTCTGTTTTTTGCTTTGCAATATTTTTATATAATGTTTGTTACCAAAATTAAACTTTTCTGAAAAAGGAAGACCTTTTCAGTTCTTGTGTGTCGTGGCATATTTTTGCTGCCTTTTGGATTGTACTAAATCAGTACTTAGTTTCATCCTTTAATTTTTAATTAATGGCAAAATTATCTGAGCTCTAATTTGAGCTTCAAATAGCTGCAAGGCTTTATTACTAGGGAGAAATGGTTATTGCTCTTATGTTAATAGCTGTTATGCAAAGTTTGGCACATTTTGCTCTTATGTGCTGAGGTTTTTTTTAATGTGTCTCTTCATAAGATAGTACTAGTACCAGTTTGCTCTAGTCTTTGACTTAGGAACTGGCACAAAACCAGTAGTCTCAGTTCCTGTTTGTTGGATATAATGATATTTTGGCATAAGTAGATGAGATGCTTATGTATGTATGTTGTTGAATTTTTGATCTGTTTCTCCATCTGCCCTTCTTGTTCGGAAATTAGGTTGTTTGGCATCACCTAGCAGGGGTGCTGTTAGCACCATTAGCAGACATCTGCTAATTTTGTGGCCTGTTAAGTAGTTCAGATACATTTAATGTGCTGTTACTGTGTGGTAGAACTAAGATGACTTACTACTGAATTGACATAAAGAAAGCATATGATACAAGTATTTCTTCCTGAAAGATTTTCTCCCCCATTTGTTTTGTTTAGAAAGTTGTTTCTTTTCACTAACGCTACATTCAAATCTGCTTTTACAAATCTGCTGCAATTTTTTTGCCACCCTCCCTACAGAAAGGAAAAGCTGAAGCATTCTGCAGCGGCTCCTTCAGTATGCTGTGTGGCTATGGCCAGTACAGGATCCATTCTCTTAAAGGCATTTAGCATTTCTCTTTCTCTGAAGCTAAAATGACATATCTTAATTTTTGTGGTTGGAATTTTGTATTTTGTTGTAGGCATGTCTATTTTCTGAGTAAAAATAAAGAAACAAAAATTATTACCTCTCTGAGCAGTTGAGGCTTTCCTCAGTTTATAAAAATATTTATTTTAACAGGAAAAATAAAGCTGTTATTAGAAGAACTCTGGATGTGCATTGACAGTGCAACAGGGAAGAGAAAGAATCAGGAAAATGATCCTGTTTTGGGTGAGATGACATGCTATGTCTTGAAATTTTCTTGAAGCTGTCTCTTTCTCTGACCAAAAATAAATATTGGTACATTTTTCAAGCTTCTATTCAGGGTAAGGCATGGCCTGAAAAAAGAAGACTGAGTGTTACAGAAGGTAGGTTCCAGTAAATGTGAATTTATTACTATGCAAATGCATTAATGTAGTCTTACTGGGATGTTATTGGGTTGGATACTGTTTGCATAACACTTTTTTGAGAGACTTAAATACTTTGGTGATTGCTTGGTCAAATATATGTATGATTAGAATATTTGGAAATAATTGCTTAAATTAATTTGGACAGCCAAGTAAACTGGAATACTCTTCTAAATAAAAGCTGTTGTAATCTGCTGTTGTAATTGAGAGATTGAATTCTTTTGCTATCAGCTGCTTTAACTATTTCTAAGTAGTCAAAATGCACCTCTCCTATACCTTAATTATTATATCATTATAAACTCTTCAGTATATAATGTGAATTACAAGATGCAAGCACTCTTTTTAGTCTGAAACAAACGCATAGTGACGTAGTTGTTTAGTAAAATCTAAAAAGCATTTCTTTGTCCATACCTACCTAGATAATAATAGATAACTGTGCATTAATTTTCATATTTATGATACAGATAACCAAAATGTATAATTTGGTGATAGCTTTGTTTTTTTAATGTGGTATTCTGTATAATAATAAAAACCAACCTGAGTAATTATCCACATGCACATTCACAGGAAACTTGGACTGCATTAACTTCACATGACAGGTGTAATTTTCTTTCTGCCCTCAGGAGTAATAGGTACCTTGAAACTGCTTTAGTATTTCTACAGTTGTCTCTCCAGAGTGTGCTTATTAATCTTGTTCTTTTATTTTCTCTTCTACTTTGGTTTTCTGTAACTCAGGCTGGAGAGATACTGTCTAGGATAGGTAGCCTGCCTTATTAAGAGCTTTGAAGGTGAACTGTTACCTGTCTTTCCACCCTGTTAAGTCTGAAAATTTGCTACCGGTGTAGATCCAAATGAATCTAGTTTCAGATTGTGTTCAAGTGGAATCCACTTAAAAGGTCCCAAAATACATGGACCAGCTCATAATCCAGTTTGTTGATGTCACGCCCACCACTTTAACGCAGCAAATCTGTGACTTCAGCTCCAAAATAGCTAGACAGTTGTCTCCTGAGATTCTGAATTTGATTTCTCAATCAAGGATTATTCAAATGGCGAGGTCAAGCACAAGAAACTGAAGAGTTTGAAATATAGGTGTTTTCAGGGGTATTAGATTGTAGTCTCATCCCCTTCCCATCCACCACAAGGGGAGCTGTAGATTCCAGGAATCCTATCTCATCTTTCCCATACACATCTTCTCAAGGAAGCTACAGCTACAAAAGAAAGTAATTGTCTGTAACAGTCCCTTCTAGTCGGTCCATCTTTTGCTTTTGGTGGAGTGGCTATGTATTGTAAAAATACATCTTCCTGTTGCTTTGGGTTTGCTTTTTTCCCTCTTTAATCCATATTGTTCTGCCATATTGTTCTGCCTCTCATGAAAGTGGCCATTACCTTGAATTCATTGTAGCAAAATGCATATGTTTGCAGATACAATCTCCTAGCAAAACCAAGGATCTTAATGTGTTTGCCCTGATTTCTTGTCCCATATTATGATAGTTTAATCTTAAAGAGTAGATCATCTCGATGGTGGTATTGCTGAAGCATCTGTTCCAGATAAAAGATGCTTCAGAGTTCATCTCTCTCCCTGGATCTAGCCTTTGGGTGATTTCTTAGTACACTGAAATGTCCTGTAAAATATCCAGAGTTTTCCTTTACAGTCAGTGCCTTCTTTGTTCCACCAAGGTCGATACTACTTTGAATGGCCTTCTTGAAGAACATGTTCATGTGTTAAAACTTGAAGATTCATCACTCATGCTTTTTCCAAGAAATGTGCCATTATAGGCCTTATAGCCTTATAGGACAATGAGGTTTTACCAACCTTAATTTTAAAGCATTTTTGCTTGATCTTGGTAGTATTGTTACAAATTTGCCAGTAGTGAGATTGACTGTACCTGTAGTTGACCATTAAACCAATAACCTTAGGCCATAATCAGTCCAAGGCTAAGACAGTGATGATTTTTTAGACTTCGAAAAACTTGTTTCGCGTGTAATTTGAGCATTAAGTCACCTACGTTGTGAACGGGCGTGTGAAGAAGTCTTTGAAGAATCTTGCAGCCCAGTGCTGAAGATTTTGGTGTTGTGGATTCTCCAACATGCACTGTTCCTATGCAGGCTTATGGTGAGAGGAGATGGGGGAAGAGGGGAAGACCACGTCTGGGAGGAGCTGAGCCTCTTCAAGTAGTATGTATAATGGGTTTCTGAGCTAAATCTGATTTACTACAGAGCTACACCCATCTTATCTGATCTTCTTTTTCATTTCGGGATCCAGGATAGGGAAGAAGCTGCGTGTAGATGTTGAGAGCCAGAGTGAAAAGGTGCATACTGAGGTACCTTAGTGTCTGCTTTAATAACGGATAAAAGGACATACGAGGCAATGGCATTACCTGTAAAATACAAAGACAAGACCAAATCCTTAAGGACCTGTGTATGTTTTCTGGTCCTGAGATTAGAGTCCATAGGACATGAGTGATTTAAGAAGCAGACCTCTTTTCTGTCTTTAAGACCATATGAAAATCTCCCAAGATAGCATCTTTTTAGATAGTGTAGCACTGCACATTTAGTTTCAGGTATGCAATATTCACCCTAGTTATTTGTTTAATATGGTGGGATGTGGGGATTTGCTGTCTTGAAAAACAGAATTCTATCTGTAGCTCTGAAAAATAGCTAGTGTATAAAACATTCTGAAATTCCCATAATTGGCAACAGGTTGAAGAACTGAGGGTTACAGCAGGGCATTAGAAACATTCAGTGGAGGGATTTTTCCTCAGAGAAATATTACTGTTTGTCCGTGAGAAATGTGCAGTTGCTACTGCCAGGCATTTGCAGTCACTGTGCTGATAGTGATGAGGTTTTGCTGTAAACCAGAAGAGATTCTATGTCTAGATTAATTCATTTGATAAAATATCCAGCATCTTAATCTGGTCCTTCTTTTTGAGAGAAAAAACACCCAAGACTTGTTTCAAAAAGTTGTTTTATTATTTAGGGTAGGGAGAGAAGAGGACATTGCTTTGCAATGTTGAATTGCCCTGTAATGTGGACAACCAGGAGCAAAGATTTGAGCTGTAAAATTCCATTTGTTTAGTAGCAAGACATCCAAAGTTAGCACTGTATTGCTTATTTAATCTCTGCTCTTGTTTCTCCCTTCTTCATCAGGGAGGTATTTCACAGTATTATGGGGTAGATTTTGATAGTATTTTCAGTTCAGAGTAATCTTAACTTAGAAGTGGGAGAAGGCAAGAATGTAAGTGTTCGAAGCTCTGTGGACCAGATTGTAGATTTGAGGACAAAACTTAATCATTTTGGTAAGTGACATTCCCTGGATAAAGTAAAATTTGTCTGTGAAATATGATCTTTGAAAGATCCTTCTGATGGGAATGACTTAATATCAGTAGGACTCTTAATGGACCTGAAGTTCTGGCCAAGATGCTAAAGAGTTGGCTGTTTCCTATAGAGAAGCTTCCTACATCCCAAACCTTTGAAAATTGACAACTCTTCCTACAGATAAAGGGATAACCATGAGAAAAACATCTAATACCTAAAGTAATTCTAATGAACTTACCAGAGACTGTGCTGGAAAGGAATAAGGAGAGAAGAATGGAGAATCTCTTAGTTACTCAGAAATTATATCTTTGATCTGTTTCTCAGAGGGAGCTTTTCAGTGGATGGTATATATGAGTATTTTTGGGCTTCATAGATAGATAGATAGATAGATAGATAGTCACGTGGCTGATCTTGTGAATACAGATAAGATGTAAAGTTCCTGATAACATAGTACTGTTGTATAGTTCACTGTGCAAAATAAACTTGCAACTGTTGGAGCTCTTCTAGGGGCAAAATACAGAACTGTATGTTTCTGCCTGCTTCGCTGTGGAGACAGTTCTGAGCTTAGAACTGATTGGCACAAAGGAGCATGAACGAAATCTAAGATATAATCTAAGATTATATTTTAGAGAGAACCACGTTCTGAAATTTTCTTCTTTTCTTTGTTTCTATTTGTGAAGGTTCTCCTTTTCCCTTTGATGGTCTAATGGGATGTTGAGGGTTAGGGTTGATCTGGCCACTAAACAACTGACATGTCTGCTCTCCTCTTTGGGAAGGGAAAGTGAAAAAGAGAGACTTAGGGATTTGAAAAGAAGACTAAACCAGCTTTAATAAAACAATAACAGTGCCAATAAGGAAATAATGAAAACAAATATTTACAAAACTGATATTTAACCCAGCTTCCCTGCCCTGATAGCAGCCACCACTGATGCTGCAGAGCAGGCAGGTACTGGGGAAGCCCTAGGCAGAGGGGAACCAGATACAGGAGCTTGATTCGGGAACTCGGGATCAAAGGCAGGAAAACGGATAGAGTCCTCCTCGGATGCTGGCCATTAGAGCAAGAGAGGAAAAAAAAAAGTGCTTAACCCCCATGATCTCTCAGCTTTATACTGAAAATGACATTTATGGAATGGAGTGCTCTTGTTGGTCACCTGTCCTGTCCAGTCCTCTCTGGAGGTAAAACCTTTTGCTACCCAGCACCCTCAGTGTGCTACACAAGATCTAACAGTGGCCGTGGTTGTTACAGGAGCAAGTACAAGCAAGAGCCTTTCTGCATACCAGTTCTTGGTGGTATAAACATCAGGTGTTATCACTTCTAGTAGCAGACACTGTCTGCAAAAACATGCTAACATCAGAAAGTGCAGCCTCTTAGAAGACACTGAGCTGAAAAGTAAGATCACTGAACAGAATTGGTTCTGTTTAACTCAGATGAGGACAGAGGTCTTGAATTGTAAAAGGAATACAAGTTCTTCATGACAAGATGTAGAACATCCTGGAAGCTCTGTCTGACTGTGGCTTGTAAATAGCTTTATAAAACAGTATGTGATCTTAAAACTTACAAGATGTTGTTTTGACCAAAGAAGATATCAGAGCTTACTTATCTTTGGGGAAAATGAGGTGGTAAGGTTCTGTAGACTGAACTGTTTCTCCCTCCTATTGTCTGTTGCAGCAACTAAGATTTTGACAAGGAGCTGCTATGTAAAGTGTCTGAGATGAGTCTTGGAAATAGGCGTTTTGATTTCTCCTACTAACTCTTTTAGTGGAGCCATTATATCAGAATGTCCTTAAATATTATTGGGAGGCAAATCTCTGGGAGGTCATTTTGACCTATTGAATTAAATTAGTTGAAATTGAATCTTATGAGGAGTATCTCTGCAAGTTCTAGTAGCAGTTAAACACTGACAGCAATAATGAAGCACACTGTTCTTTCCTGTTTTTCCAACAGAATGCAAAATTTGCCCATTAAATCAGTACATCCTATGTTCAAAACCATTTTGTGCATTTGCACAAAATTTATGCTGTGGGATGGTACTTGGATGTACCCAGAATAGGCTTGATAGTTTGTTTTAATGCTTGCCGATCCTGTATCTAATAGTGTTTGTGAGCACTATAAACAAGATCACACATACAGATGTCATGTAAGAATTGCATATATTACAGAGTAAGTTCTAGTTCCATGTGGCACACTGGGGTTTGGGGATTGTCAATTTCTGCTGTTTTATAGCAGGTGATCTTTTCTTTTTATAAAATCATAGAATTTAAACTTTAGAAAACTGAGCCATCTTTTCACTGTTATAAGTATCTACGACATTTATAATCTACATATTTAAATTCTTTGCCTCCACTGTTTAGACTTTCCTGGGGCAATACGTTTTATCTGCGTGCATAGAAAATGGGTTACTGCATAAGAATAAAAAGTGTGATTTGAAAATGAAAAAAAAAAAGTACAATGCAAAGAATCACACAGAGCATTCAAACATGCTTTCTTGCTGGTGGAATAATTACGTAAAACTGCTACAGTTGATGTTATTTTGAAAGTGTTGTCAGCTGCTTCGTACCTTTCAGATGTCTTAGGGCTTCAGACTCCTAAACTTTATGTATAAGTATGTTGCAGGGGGAACCTCACTTCCAAGGATTTTTTTTAAGAATTCAGCTTTAACTAAGTCACATAATTGAAGACAAAATCTCGTATGTTTAAACTCAATATTGAAATTTAAAGAATAAACACTTTAAAATGTATGCATATGAAATTATAAAACTAGGAATATAGCTGAGAAGTCCTTTAATGTGCTAATGGTAGGGTATAGTTGTAACTGCGAGAGCAGCTGCTGACTCAGAGTTGTGGTTTCCTTTAAGCTGAGAGTTACAGCCTGAAGTGGGGAATGTCACCACGTGCTTGTATAGCCTTTTGTGAATATCAGTTACTGGGCTAAAACTGAAATTTTGAGCTATATGGACCTTCAGTCCTGTCCAGTGTAGCCCTTCCAGATAAGAAGAACTTAGAAGAATTGTCTTAATGAACTCTTTGCACATGCACATACCTTTTTAATGAAAAAATAATAAATTGCGAATAACAACATCTGATCTCTTTAAGAAAAATATTTCTGAAAGTGACATTAAGTGCTTCCTATTACTAGTCTACGAGAACATCACTTGAAAAAAATGATAATGCATTCTTACTGCTATGATATATTATCTCTGTAAAGAAAAATGGCAAGGGAAAACATTATTAACAATATATTTGTGTTGTAGAAGCTGTGCAAATCCACCAAAAGATCAGGAAATATGAGGGCAAAACGCTACCTTGGTATTCTTCACTAGGAAGTGCTGGAAAGCAAGATTCTGTAACAGCCATGCAACTTCAAGCGAGTATTGAGCCTTTCGGACGTGATCGTATTAAGAACAGGACTACTGAGGAATGTGTGCATGAAGGCAAGGATAAAACTGTAGATGTGATAATACAGACAGATGGGGCACACAGCACTTCAGAATTCTCCGATCAGGATCAAAAGAGCCCAGGTGGAAACGTGATGGATATATTGAACTGGGCCAAGCCTCTCCCTGCTCTACTTTCTCCAGTACACCTTTCACCACTCACTACACCGGTGAGTTTCAGGATCTGTTTGACTTGGCACTAGCTTATTTGTATAATTACTGCAAAAATAATGCTTTGATATTCCTAGGCTTTTTTATTTTTTTATCAGTATTTATATATTTATACTCATGCACCGAAAGGGTCTCTGTGTGAGTGTTTAAATCCATATGGATCCTTTTTTACCTTCTAGCATACTGCCTGTGGAAGGGGCCAAAACATAGTTTTCGGAAGTGTATTTAAGACAAAGTCACCTGGTTTTCAACTGCTGTCATAATTTCTTCTCGCAGTGTTGCACACTTACAGTCTCAACTCCTCTTGGGTATGTGTGGCTTTCATAGCAAAATTCCACAACCTGAAAGACAAGGGGAACCTACTGCAATGTTGTTTTCCAGTTGTCTTAGAATGCAGATAGGTAGGTAAAGAAGTCTCTGACTCTTCACAGAGGTGCTACATTTGCTGTGAAGAATAATGATGGAGATGATGGAGAAGGATGTTAATTAGCCTTAGTCTCTCAACCATCCTATGTCAGAACACCAGTGTGTTGTTATCTCGGTTTAGAAGACAGGTGACTGCCAGGGGAAACCAGAACCTCCCTTGGAACAGGGAATGTAAACCCCGCCCACCTCTGAATTGCTATAATTTTGAAATTATGGGGCTTTCAGGCAAAGATATGGGGATAGGAATACCAGTTCTTTACTAAGAATATTGCAAACTACAAAGGTAATGGTACAGAGAAAAGAAGAACAACAAACAAATAATCCCAGAACCTCTGACAGAGTCAGAATACGACCTGACTTGGGAACAGTCCAAAATAAGTCCAAAATAAGTACTCCTGGAGTGGCAGATGCAGCTCCATTGGAGTAGAGATGGTCCGGTAGAGGGGTCCCAAAATAAGTCCTCTTCTATGGCGAAATGGCGGCGGCTCCCGCTGGCGCTCCTCGAGGGCCGCGTGGCGGGTCTGGCTCCCGGCAGCAGCGCAGAC
>NW_009718702.1:0-3801 GCF_000703405.1 Apaloderma vittatum | reverse complement strand
GGCTGCCGGCCAGGGTCAAACCATGACAGCATGGCAGAAACACAGATAGTAGAATGCTTTTTGAGAGGAAGTCAGTTGTTGGAGGGAAAGTCTTTTAAGGTCACTCAGGTGCTTAAAGATGTTTATTTAGCCTCAGACTTGATCAGTTTTACTAGATTTTTATATCTGACCAGTAACTGTCAAATCCTGATACACGTCTGGCATACATATAATAGATCAAAGAATTGGCCTAGCAAGATTATTTTTACCTGTAAGGTGCTGAAGATATCAGACTTATAAAACAATCTTTTCATATTTATTCTTAGTTTTTGTTTAATTAATTTGGTCCACTATGACAATAATGAAAAATACATCTTCACAGGTGAATTCCCTGTAGGCAATTTTAATCATAAAATAAAATGTATACAAAATTAAATAGATAAAAAAAGACATCTGATGTCGTGGAGAGTGATATTTCCCTAATATTGCTGATTTAAAATCTTACAGGAATACAAAAGTAGCTTCTAGTTGACACACTGTGGGAATTATGACAGTAAAGTTATTTGAGTTCACATTTCTAAAACAAGTTATCTTATATAAAATAATTTTAAAAGCTTATCATTTAAGAGTTTATTAAGAGATTATAGAAATAATGGAATTTAAAATTATTGTTAGATATATTTTTAAATATATTAAAGCAGTTTAAATATTTGCCCTGACCTCACCAGAGGCCTTGACAAATCCTGAATTAACTTCCTGTCATAGTCCAAAGCCACCCCACCAGCAACAAAAACTACACAGCTTCTCACTCACCATCATGCCCTTCTCTTTAGGGATGAAGAGGGAGGAAATTCAGTGAAAAAGCCTTGAGGATTGAGATCAGGATAGGGTGGGTTTCACTTGCCCCTTAACGGTTATGGACAAAAAAAATATAGCAGACTTGGCAAGAAAACAAATATAAATTTAATTTACCACCACCAGTTTAACCAGTCCAGCTAGATTAGAGCAGGATATAGCAAATAGAAATGGATAATATCCACCCCACCCCTTCTTTCTTCACGGCTACCTCCTCCCCATCAACGGCACAGGAGGACAGGGGATAGGGGTGCAGTCTGTTCATCTTCCACAGGGAGAGGGTTTCTTGCAGCCTTCCCCTGCCACGACGTGGTGTCCCTCTCATGGGAGATTGTCCTTCTCCTCCATGTGAGTCCATCCCACCAGTGTGGGATCCACCCACAGGCTGCAGTCGAGCTGCTCCACCATGGATCCTCCTTGGAGTCACGGTCCTCTTCAGGTGCACCCATTGCTCCTGTGATCTCTCTCTCCCCTGGCTTGGGGTCCTCCATGGGCTGCATCTTGGGCACTCATCGCCAGTGATCTCCTCAGTCCACAATCACCACAGGCCTCTGGGGAATGCTCTGCTCTGGTGTCCTCCCCTTCCTTTCCAGCCATATGTTTGCTCTTCTGTTACCATCCCTCCCCTCCTCTCCATAACAAAAAGAGTATCCTTGATACACAAAAAAATCTGAGGAAAGTGGAGCTCTTGCAACAGGCTTCCCCTCTTGAAGATACTGATTGACAGAGGTGCAGATTGGCCTGGACTTAACCAGGGGTGGGTCCAGCCAGTTTCCAAGGCTCAGGAAGGCTCTGGGAGTTTGTCAGGATTTAACCCCATAGCCTCCACCCTTAACAAAAATGACACAAACCCATCACATTTCCAAAGGACGGTATTTCATCTAGTGTCTGCTAAGTGCTTGTTGGATTTTTCTGTTTTGGTCTTATAAATGTACATTAATTATTTGTATTATTTTAATGCCTACTGTGTCAGCTTTTCTAATTTTGTATACATTTAGAGAAACTCATATTGAATTAATACATATCATGCTGTTGCTTCTTTATTAAGTTTAACTGCATTAGTTAAATATATAATTAGTTTAAAAGCTATTCAATTTCTTTTCCATGTTGTATATACTTTTAAAATGAGAAATCCTAATCTGTGGCTTAGTGCAATTGTGTTTATCTGTTCTGTAATCACAATGTATGTGTGTGAAAAGCATAACTAGAATACATTAATACAGTAAAAATAAAATAAAAGCACTGTGGTTTCAAAGTGGTTTCACACTTACTGAGTGAAAGGAAAAACACATTCACTAAGGTTGAAGTTTAATTTCTGATACAACCAAAAACAATTGATCTAAGACATAGAGTGAGTCATTTCCAACACAGACATGAAATCATATATATTGATTACATTTTTAAGACCAATATTTCCCATTTGGTTGTCAGAAATGCAAGTGGTTGTCTTTTATTTTTGCTTTTACATGTATATAGACATAGGCAGAACAATAACTAATCATTGCTCTTAAGAAGAAGGAAAGGAAAAAAACCAACGTGATTCATATCATTTAGTCCTTAAACTTTCACTTTGGTTTTTCAAGTCAATTTCCCATACAGAGGTTTCATTGAAACAGAAAACATCCTTGCAGCCAGTGTTCATTTCTTCTACTACTAATTGGCTTTCATCTGATATCCCATAGCTTAAAACATAGTAAAAAGTGATTTGTGAGCTTGAAATACAGTAGGCTTAATCCTAATAACAATGACATATTGCTTCTCTACCTGATAGCAGAAGGAGAAAGATCATCTCTTAGAAATTGTGCCACTGGGTATTTTTAGTTTTCATTCTAGACCCTTTAGATATGCTGCATTTCTACTCTTAAAAAAAAAAAAAATAAATAAAAAAGCTGTCTCGTACGTCTCTGATGTCATAATCCTGTGTACTTCGAAACACAGTATAAATATTTATGGATGGCAGATGAATAACTGGACTTAGAGATATTTCACAGATAAGAATATTTCTGAAATGTCCTAGGAATTATTTTCTTAGACTTTCTATTGGATATTCATTAAACATCTCTGTTTAAATTCTGTCAACTTTTAATGTAATTTCTAAATAAGTCTTTCAGCTTCTATAACAGCTTTGTTCCTTTGTTTTGCCCTTATTAAGCTCTGCAAGGTCTTCAAGAATATCATCTAACATGAGCACAATATTGCAGAAGTAAACATGTACCAAGACAGATGTTTTGCATATGACTTTTAATTAAGAAAATATTTGAGTGATTTTATGACCTCCTCATTGTCAAAAAGGAAAATTTTGCCTGAGGGTTAATTAACAACCTAGGGTATTTATGGCATTACAGTTATTCATCTTACACTGTTGGACTCTTGCTACCAGTAAGAACTATTCCATATTTAGTTTTATATTCAATATTTATTAAATTTAAAAAATTTCATGTGCTGTCTTTTACTCAGTTAAAGTACACACTATCACAGAAGGCACAAAATACACTGAAGTTAAGGTTACATAACGACTTTCACTCTATGTTTTGTTAACTCATAGTAGTCAGAATTTTTATTTTTTCAAAAGTAAATTTAGTAAGTCTAGGCTTGGTGCATCTATGTTCTTTTACATTAAAAATTAAGAAAATTTTCATTCTGGTAGTCTCAGTTACATATTCATGTGTTATTTCTCATACATTATTTTCTATAAATAATTGTATAAACCAATATGCTATTATGCCTATGCCAGAAGAAAAATCTTGTATCATTTAAATAAAATTATTTATATATGGATAAATACTAGAAATCTGTTTGCATACAAGAGACTAAAATAATGTCAGTAAAATTGCTTGAGTGTATATATTTATTTGTTATAAACAGTTTAAAAGCTGCTCTAAAATAATACAGATAGTACTTTTTTCTTTTTTTCTCTTGAGTGATAGATAATGAGCTAGCTAGAGGAGACTCCACAGGGAGTGGAAG
>NW_009718701.1:11906-13074 GCF_000703405.1 Apaloderma vittatum | reverse complement strand
GGTGGCTGGGAGGATCCCCCAGCAGATGGATTTCTCTGAATTTCTCACCCTGTTCTCTGGGTTTGCTCGGACATTTTTCTCTCGGAGAGAGCGTTGGCGAGTCTGCCACGGCGAGAAATAGCACCGAAATACCCGGCAGGGATTCAAGGACGAGATTTGCACGATTTTTTTTTCTGAAAACTAGCAGACTTTAGGGATTGTTTTTTTGGGGAGCGTTTTTTTGGGGAGCCTGACTGCTCAACAAGGGCAGTTCGAGGGAGCGAGCAGAGCGTGTGTGGCATCGTGTCTTTGTGGTGGCTCTCCAGCCCCCTCGATGGAGGAAGATGTCAGGATTGACTGTGTTTGGTTTCATGGGCTTATTCCTTTAAGGATTTCCACAATCTAACGATTTAACAAGCTCTTTAAGCTTTTTCTTGGCTGGGGGGGATGCAGACGGCTCAGAATTAGCTTCTCTCGTCCTTTCAGAGAGCAAATGTTCTCGTGGATGCTGCAGATCCAGCTTGAGCCCAAAAGTCTTCGCAATGTCATCGCTGGGGTTGTCTTATCGGCAGAGCAGAGCCCTGACTGTCCTCCTGGATGCCAGTTTACAACTCTTTGTCCCTAAAAATTGAATGACCTTGGTAGAGGTCGTCCGCCTGAGGTGCAGAGGGAGTCCCACCTTGTAGGGTTGTGACGGGGAATGCTTGGGATGCCGAGAGGCTTTGCTCAGCTCTTACTCCCCTCCAGAGAAGCAAAGGCTTTTCTGCTTCCCCCGAAATAAACTGGTGGGGGGAACAGCTGAGACCTGTCCTACTCGGTGCACCGGTGTCAGGCAAGAGGAGCTGCCTTCCTAGCATCGCCAAAAACCTCCAGAGAGGCACAAAAGCAGCGGCTCTGGCTGCATCTGGCTGATGTAGCTTTAGGGAGGAAAAAAAAATAAAATCCTGTTCTTGTGATTTTACCTTGTAAATCCAGGGATCTGGCAGGCTTGGGGAGGATGGTTCCTGCTGGGGTCTTACAGCATTTCAATCCTTAACTCCGTTCTTTCGGGCCAGGCAGCAGGAGGGCACAGGGAGAGGAAAAAGACAAGCGGACAGAGGCGGGAGGTGCACTGAGATCTGCTCGGCACGGGCTCTGCGCACTTCTGGGAGCAGCTGTTTGAGACCAGAATCAACCCTTTGTCTTTCTC
>NW_009718701.1:11586-11892 GCF_000703405.1 Apaloderma vittatum | reverse complement strand
GCTTAACAGAGTTTCCAAATTTAGGGGAGTGCAAAGAGGTGGAGGCGAAACCCCCCCACCTTCGCTACGGCAGTTCTGAACCCATCGATGGGAAGTGCTGTTTCCTCCTGACATTTGGCGGGAGTTTGTTACTCCTGGTAGGAAAGAGAAAAGTAATAAATACATTGATTGGCATTTTCCCACACATTTTTGTATAACCCAGGCTTGCACGGTGCTCTGGCATCTTGGCAGGAGAGGGAAGCGTTAGAGGCAGTGCTGGCGAGGCAGTGCGTTTTGAAGCAGCTGCCAGGGCATAGGATTACCAAA
>NW_009718701.1:0-11220 GCF_000703405.1 Apaloderma vittatum | reverse complement strand
GGTGGCGGTATGGAGAGGCTGCGGAGTTGCTTCCCTCCGCCGACAGCATGGGGCAGCACCGGACCTCAGGACCTTTCTGGATTTGGCTGGATTTGGAATTTGCTCCTTTGTTTCAGCCTCTTTCTTTCATTTATTCTTTTTTCTTTCAGGCAAACAGCACACCACCACAATGCCAGAGCCGTAAGTAGCACGAGTTTCCCTCAGGTTTTGGTGACGCCTGCCCAGCTGCTGGGCTGCTCTTACTGGAGCTGATCCTCTGGTCCTTATTGAGAGAGGGTTCAGTTTGGAGACTGTTCTGTGCTCAGAATCTCTGTGCCATTCCCCATGCAAAAACTACCTTTAAATAAAACTTCTCAGCGATTCCAATGTCCCAGTTCAAACCTCGGAGCTTTCCTAGATGCTAAGACAGGGATCCGACGTGGGCAGCACCGCTCGCTTTGCCGGGAGGCTCTTTTCAGTGCATCCCACAAATAGAACGTACTCCCTGTCTGGCTTTCGTCGAGCAGCGGCACAGAGAGGCCCCAGCCCCGCCGAGCCGAGTGGGATCTGAGCACGCTGTGTGCCAGCCCCCCGTGCCTGGGCAGCACGTGAATTGGGGTGTTTTGGCCCAAACCGCAGGGACTGAGCTGGGGCTGGCAGGATGGGCACCGGGATGGCTCGTTGGAGAGGCATCTTGCCTTTCCGAATGCCCACTGCACTGCCAGAGAGCACCGTCGTCTCTGACCTGCCTGGCTTGGCAACTGTTGGGTACAGAAACAGGGAAACAGGGGATGCTTTTCTTGACTGTCACCTCTTTTTGACTCTCATGCACTGATGCCCTGTGCTCTCCTCTTGTTCCTTTTGCTCCTCGCTGAACGCACGCCTGCCTGCAGGGAGGTGAGTGCCTTCCCTTTCGGGAGCGATCTCGATGTTATTCTGCGTTTGCTGTGAGTTTGTTTTCACGGGTGGTTTGGTTTTTTTTCTCCCCTTTCCCCTAGAGAAAATCCAAGATCACAGCCTCACGCAAACTCTTGTTGAAGGTGAGTCCTGAGGGTTGGAAACTCCCTGGGGTTTGTCTTGCTGGGGCAAAGGAGCCAGGGTTGAAGCGTGTGGTCGGTGGGACAGCGATGAGGAAGAGTAGAAGTATGGGCCTTGGGGAACTGCTCCCATTCCCACCTTTCGTCTCCTCAAAACCCCTCACTCATGTGGGCTTCGTGGTCCATGCCCCAAACAAACCTCCCCTTCACTTGACTGAGGTGGGGAGAGACTCCGACGCCTTCAGCTCTGAAGACACAGACCTCGTGTTTGTGCCCCAGCAGCTCTGCAGCACAAGCTTGGGAGCTCCCTGGATTTTGGCTTGGGAGGATCATTTACAGAGCAAAGCAATGCAGATAAAATGCTGTCGTCAGCCTCCTCTGGGACCACCGCGGCCCCGTGGTAACTCCAGCTGTGCTGTTCCCCTGCCTTCAGGGCCACCACACAAAAGCTGTAGGGATTTTTTTGATGTGTGTTGCAGCAGCTCAGTGATTTTGGGAGGACAGGTGGAGCAGGAGGGAGGTTTCAGAGCCAGACAGGATCGTCCCAGCCTACAGATGTTGCATGAGGAGGCTTGGAGGGGAACGGAGGAGCCTCTTCACACTTCTGCCATTTGCTTGCGCTCGTAGAGTTTGATGCTGGCAAAAGCAAAGGAGGAGTGGGATCAGGAGATCGTGGACAAGCAGTCAGAGAAGGAAAGATACCTGTCAGAGCGGATCACCCCGCTGCGCACCAGTGGGCTCTCCTTGAGCCAGCTCCAGGTATTCTCATGTCCGAGGGTGAAGCGAGCTCCTTGGGAACAGGGAGGAGCATCACTCACCGCTCCCCTCTTGTGCTTGGCCCCCAGGACCTGTGCAGAGAGCTGCACGAGAAGGTTGAAATCGTGGATGAAGAGAGATATGACATCGAAGCAAAGTGCAACCATAACACTCGGGAGGTAGGAGGCAGGACGAGCTGTTTGCTTCTACGTTAACTCCCCCCCTGATGGCAGCTTGGGCCTCGATGGGGGTCAGACATGGGTTGGGCTGAGCTCAGATGTGGGACATGCACCAGGGTTATCTAAGGGTTGGTATTTGCTCTGCAAGGCATCGCTCAACACAAGGTTCATCCCTGTGTCAAGGGTGTCCACTAGGTCTACAGGCAACCTCCTCGCTCTCTTAGTCATCCCTCGTGGGTCTGAGAGCTCCTTCTTGTGGTACAGCTGCTCTCTGAGCGGGCTGGGACAAGGCAATGGCAACAGCTCTGTGCTCAGGTGGACAGTGAAGGTGGTGAAGGTGGTGAAAGTGGTGAAGGTGGTGAAGGTGGTGAAGGTGGTGAAGGTGGTGAAGTTGGTCCTCATAGCTGCAGGAGAGGCACAGACCCCTCTGGGGCTCAGTGTTGGCAGAGACTCCTGCTTCACACAGGAGCTTTTTGTGCCAGGCAGCCGTGCGATGGCCTCCCACTCCTCCTTTCCTCCACCTGCAGATTAAAGATCTGAAAATCAAAGTGCTTGATCTCCGAGGAAAGTTCAAGCGACCCCCCCTGCGGCGAGTCCGCGTCTCTGCCGACGCTATGCTGAGGGCTCTGCTGGGCTCCAAGCACAAGGTGTCCATGGATCTGAGAGCCAACCTGAAGTCTGTCAAGAAGGAGGACACGGAGAAGGTGGGTAACTCTTCCAAAGCCCAGAGATGGAGACACTTCCTAGGGAGGCGCTTGCCCTTCTCCAAGGTCCTCTGTGAAGCCCATGTGGGTTGTGCTCATCCCTTGTAAGCCTCTTGTGGGGCTCTACCCACGGCAGGAGTTTGTAGGACCGCATGGGAGCAGTTTGTCTGGGTCAGGTAAATGGTCGATGACAACAAGTGAGATTTAGGGCTGCATCCATGACTCTCCTCCCTCCCAGACCATGTGCGGGTCTTTCAGCAGGTGCCCCCTTGGCACGTCTGCTGAGCTGCACTTACAGAGAGCTTGGTCTTTGGTCTTCTAGGGAGCCAGGAGAGCTCCTGTTTGGTGCAATTACACCCAGAAAACACCCAGGAAACTCCCAGACCCAGATTAGATAACACACCGCCAGGCCAGCAAGCACATTTGGCTTGAGATAACCAGCCCAGTTCACATCAGCTTTGCAGAGACGTGAGCGGGGAAAGTCTCACTACCAGGGATGCCCAAAGCTGCCCAGGGTGTGCAGGCACCCAATGGCAATTGTGCTGCTTTTCCAGGGCCTCTCCCCAGAGGGGTTTTACCCTTTGGTACCAGCTCAGCAGATTGGATGAGAAGCTCAATCTTGAATTATTTTTCCTTTTTTCTTCCCCTTGTTGCTGGTATAGCACTTTTTCAGTCCTTTGCCTAGAGAGCTGTGTTTACAGTCCTCGACGCCAGGCGGTGAACAGACCTGAGTTTATTCTAGATGTCGTGCGACGATTTTGGGGCATGGCATGTAATCTGTGAGCGTGTGTGGGTTGGCAGAGCAGACACCTGGGCATGCTCCCAGAGGTGCCGTCATCTCCCCTTTCTGTTCTGGCAGCGGCTGCCAGGCTCTCACTGTCACGCCAGCGATCCCAGACCCCTTCAAAAGTTCAGAGAAGGTGGAGACAGGTTTTAAGTGGGCTGGGAGGTCTGTGCAGAATGTGATTTTTGCTTGCATTTGCCCTGGTGTGCTGGTGCACACCCAGAGTAAGTCCCGTGCTCTGGTCTCCTCCTCCTAAAGAAATTTTCTGGGATTTTTATGCCTTCTAATGCATTAATGCAGCTTGGCCAGGCTTTGTGGAGGGCATCCACCCCAATCCAGCCCTCCCGGTGGAGATCCAACAGCTGTTTGCCACCTCCCCGGTCAGCTCCCTGTGCAGAGACACACGGCAGAGCTGGCTCTGAGGGACGCGACGTTTGCAACGGGGCAGCTGCATTTCCCCGAGGGCTCTGCGCAGTGGGATGGGACAGCGTGGGGCTGTGGGCTGCCCCCTCAGACAGCCACTGTGACCCCCTACTCCCCATCCCTCCCGGCAGGAGCGCCCCGTGGAGGTGGGTGACTGGCGCAAGAACGTTGAAGCCATGTCCGGGATGGAGGGAAGAAAGAAGATGTTCGACGCTGCCAAGTCCCCCACGGGCCAGTGAAAGGTAGGGGACCGGTCCTCTCACCCCTGCCTTTCCCCATGCTCCCTGCAGCATCCCTCATCTGTGCCTGTGGCTGGGCCAACAGAGAAATCGCCTCCTCCTTTACAGAAAAAGGCATCGAACGCCTTGTCTCCCACCCCACACCTGGGCTGGGTGCCTTTCCCTGCCATGGAGCCCTTGCCAACAGCTATCCTCCTCTCCCACCTCGTCCTCCCTGGCTCCTTGGGGTCTGCTGCCCACACCACACTCATCCTGCACAGCCTGGGCGTTGCTGGTGCCAACTTCAGCCTGAAAAATCCTCTTCTGCCTCACTGCTCTGTTTTTTTATCCCACAGGAGCATCAGGAAGAAGAGCCTCCCCACCCCTGCTGCCTGCCCCTCCTGCACTGCCCCTCTGTGCTCTCTACACCCTTACCCTGAGCTCACCACTGAGCTGAAACACATCGATAACTAAGTGGGAAGGAGACCTGAGCTTCTTTCCCTCAGCATCGCTGTCAGCCCTGCTCCCGCATGGCCCCAGCTTTTTTATCCCACAGGAGCATCAGGAAGAAGAGCCTCCCCACCCCTGCTGCCTGCCCCTCCTGCACTGCCCCTCTGTGCTCTCTACACCCTTACCCTGAGCTCACCACTGAGCTGAAACACATCGATAACTAAGTGGGAAGGAGACCTGAGCTTCTTTCCCTCAGCATCGCTGTCAGCCCTGCTCCCGCATGGCCCCAGCACAGCGGCTTACCCGCATCTCCAAGGGGCCACTGGCCATCCCTCCCCTCCCAAGACCCTGGGGACGGCTGCTGGTCCTCCCACTCCCCCACCCTCCAGCGGGTGCAGCCTGAGGTGTACCTGTACGACTGCATGCCTATTAAAGAACTGTCTCCTGGGCAGAGCGCCGCGTGGGCTTGTTGCTGGGGCTATTGGCCAAGGACGGGTGCTGGTCCACAGCCCGGTGGGGACGATATCCTGGCCCTTTCCTTCCACCTTGCAATATCCCAGTGCTGGTGCTCAGGCTAGCAGCAGGCCCTGGGACCAGATCTGCTTTGGGGTCATCTTTTCCAGGCCTTCAGGCTGCTCCCTGGTGCCCTGCCAGCTTGGCTGAGACCCCCTGGCCCCATGCACAGGCCATCCCTCCCACGCGCCACAGCCTGAGGTGAATCCATTTTTCAGGCCAAACAACTCGCGCTTCCCCACTAATCCCATTATTTCCTATGTCACAACTCCCCAAACTGGAGGTGGTTGGGTGGAAGAAGCTGGGAATGTTCCAGCTCACTCCCAGAGCAGGGCTGGAGGGGAGAATTCGTGAGAGTTTGCACCACGTTGGGTCTCCTGGTTGCACTTGCAGGAGGTGCTGAGGCTCGGTGCTCTCGGTGGTTATAACAGTGCCTTGTCCATGTCCCCGAGGTATCTGGAGGTTTCAAACCTGTGCCACACCGTGGGTGTTTTGCAGCACAGCCCAGGCCCTGTGAAGAGAACTCATAAAGTACGGGAAATGATATAAACTGGGAGCAAAGTGCAAGTCGCCAGACAGGAGCTGGAAAGAAACAGCGTCAAAAAATGTGCCATCTCCCAGAGAGCTTTGTCTTCCCAGAAAACCACTGTGTTTCTTCAGGGACAGATAAAGGTGTCCCCACGCAGTTGGGTCTTGCAGGACTTTCTTGGTGGCCTCGGGTGGCTCAGTGGCTCTTTCTCTCAGGGTCAGCCATCGCAGGGAGGTAGGTTTGGGTTTGGGCTCCAGCCCGGCAGAACGGCCGGCTTGCTCTGGACATCACATCCCCTGCTTCGGCCAGTTCAGGGATACGGAGCCGGACCACTCCCTTTCATCCCTGGGCAAGGAGGGTTAGGGCAGATGACGACTGACAGGAACACTTATTTCTAACGTTGTCATTAGCATTGAGGCTGCCACAGCACCCAGCAGCAACTTCACAGAGAATTTAAGACTCAGTACGAAAACTCTTCCCAAAGCCAGGGTTCCATCAGGGGTGACTGTCAGCTGCAAAACTCGTCTTCACTCCCACAGAGAGAGAAGATGCTCAGTCTTTGCCTTTCTACCTGCCCCTCTACCCTCACCAGCACCGCACTAACTGGGGCCAGGACCACTCCCTACACAACCAGAGCAGTTGCACAACACACAGAGCCTTTTCCACTCTTTATTTTCTTCCTTTCCAAGCTTAATTTGGCTGCAGCCAAGCACGGTGCCAGGACTTGCTGCCCGCCCGTCCTCGCCCTGTGCACCTCAACGGGCTCCCGGCAGGAGCAACCCTGGCAAGAGCCTTGGCCAACCCAAGTGTGTCGCCTCTTGGAGATGATCGGAGACCATGTGTGGTGAGATCCTGTGATGCTGTCACAGCCCAATCTGCCCCACCCCTGGAGGCCAAAAGGTTTCGGTTATGCTCCTGTCCCTCTGAGCTTGCTGCCCGAGCAGGAGCTGAGCCGAGGCAGCGTCCTGGGATCTCGCCGCTCACGCTATCCCCAGAGGGGACTCACACACTCAGTAGCGATCCTGGCAGAGGAAGAAAGGTGTGTAGGGAGAGGTAATAACTGTTACCTGACCAACTGGTATAGCTGGAAAATGCAAGAGAGTCTTCACGGAAACAAAGCCTTCTTCAGACCTGGGACAGAAGCAGAAAACGGCGAGCTAAGTCTGGGTCGAGGACAGTTGCTCTGAGCTTAGCGCAATTATGCTGATCTGGTAATTAAAAAAAAAAAAGGGTGGCATCTGCGGGGAGGGGAGTGGTGGCAGTGAGATGAAAGGTAATATGGGTGACGGCTGCTGTGGGACTGAGCTTTGCTCAGTGCTTGGCAGCCAGACTGCGCCTCATCCTCACGCCCTGCACACCAAGACACCTGAAACCTCTGTAAAACCTCCAGGCTCACCAGCTCCAACAAGAACCAGCCAGGGGGTGCTTTGCAAGGTCCCACAGGCCACAGGCGCTCATGCTGTGGGCTGTAGATGACTTTGTATGGCTGCCTTGCAGTTTAGATTGAGAGAAAAACCCAGCCCCCAAACTCTTCACTCTGCAAGTTCCCCTAATTTTGAAGTACAACGCTCCCCAGTCACCATGTCCCCCTTCAGTTTTTCTCTGGTGAAAAACCACATTGATTGGTCATGGGAAAACAAAGCTTTATGGATTTCAGTTTTATTAGACACATGGAAACCCCCATCTCTTCACAGAGATTGAGTCTCGAGAGAAAAATGAAACCCTCTGCTCTGAGCATGAGGCTCTCCTGATAAGATAGTGGGACTGGGAGCCAAGTCTTCTCCATCTCTGCTCTGGAGCTGCTTCTGTGGCTTTGGGCCAGATGCAAGCCCAGCTCACCCCTTGGCAGAAGGGGCAGGTTGAGCCTTTCACCCCAGGACGCACCTGGCTTTCCTTGTGCCATCCAGCTCTGCAGTCCCACCACTGCTTCCCTCCCAGGTGACAATAAGCATGGGACGGTTTGGGTTGGAAGGGACCTTGAAGATCATCTCATTCTGATCCCCCAGCCATGGGCAGGGACACCTCCCACCACACCAGGTTGCTTCAAGCAATTCATCACCCCAGGAGCTGTCACTGCGGGTCCTGTGTGTCCCTTGCAGTGTAAAATGGGAAGGAATGGGGGAGTTTCTTCCCCATTTTCCCCTCCAGGCTCAGGTCCTGCAGGGATGGAAAGGAAAGGGGCTGGGCTGGGGTACGGCACTTGGCGTGAGCTGGGTACGTCCGTCTTGGCCATCTTCCCTTGCAGAGCCTGAGCCCTCTCACTGCTCACATCAGAGGGGCTTTCTCATTACTCACAACTAATTGCACGTGTTATGAGGAATTCAGTCTGCCACTGAGCTGCTGGCAATGAGTCACACATACTCGAGCTGTGACCTCAAAAGTTTTTACTGACACTACTTTTGGGGCATGTCCATGGTTCTTCATTGTTGGACTTGGGGCATCACAGGAGATGGCATCTACCGAGGAGGCCAATCTGCAGAGGAGAATGGGAAGCTGAAGGACACTACAGCGTCTGTGGGACATCACGATGGCATTTCTGAACTGAAATTTTTCTAAACCATTTCTTAAAAACAAAATTAGAAGTGAAAAAAGGCCTCTGCTAGCTAGGTGCAAGGCAGTTTGGGCAATGGTTGTTGCGTTCCTACAGAAAAGCCTGTGCTCAGGTTTAGTTTTTGAGCAAACACGCCTATCTCAGACACTTTCTGGCTTCCTTCTCACAGTGCTATCATTGTTTTAGTGCACCACATGTGTCTTCCCAGAAGATGAAGGAGTGGAAGGTGGGGAAGGACAGCCCTGGACCAGTGTGGGGATTCAGGGAGAGCTCCATGTGCTGGGGTACCACAGTTTTTTGAATCATTTGCTGGCGGGACCCCCACTACAGTGGTGGGATGGCAGCTGAGGAAAGGGGAAAAAAACCCTTTTTCTGGCAATTGAGCCCCATGCCCCAGCCTGGCTGGGAAGCGTGGGCAGATGATGGCTGCTGACTCTGCTCCACCATGGCGGGGACGAGCCCGGGTTGCCGAGGGAGGAGCTGAGTTGTGGCCAACGCTGGAGGATCGGTATGGGCAAAAAGGGTGGAGGTGGAGGGTTCACCGCTGGGCCCCGGGGCGAGGTGAAGGAATGTCCTAATTAGAGCACAGTTGTGGAAACTGGAAGCTCTCCACTGCCCTGTGGCCAAAGAAACAGGCTCTGCATCGGGATGAGACACAGGACACTGTTCCCAAGGGAAAAAAAAGAACACAAACCACCCTGCTGATACTGGTCTAGCTCCTTAGTGGGTATAAATGTGTGTCTTCTGCTGATCTGCATGAGACGAAGATCTGGCCGCCCCGAGCTCCTTCAAGCAGGTGCAGGTCTGCTGGCAGAGCCCTGGAAAGCCACCCCTGGGCAGAGCCGAGGAGAGGTGCGGATTTAGGCTAGAGCCTTGCCGGCACGCAGCACACTCCCTCAGCCAAGAGCACGTAACTTTCCCCTCCTGGTTGTAGATCTGGGACAGCAGATACGGCAGCCTGATCCACAGAGGTGGCCTGGATAAACGTCAGAGTGGTTCCCCTTCAATGCATGGACATCAGCTTTGCAGACCTGCAGCTTGGTCTGGGCTTCCATGATGACCTCAGGGTGGCCAAAATCTCTTCTGTGGAGAGAATTCTGGTCTCACAAAGCAGCTGAAGTCATCAATGAGCTTGTGGATAAGGGCTATCTGTTAGATAAGACTTTTCCTGGATTTCCAGAAGTAAAGACCTTTGGGTGAGCCACGGGTAAGAGGGCAAGTGCAATTAGAGGTAAATAATCAATTAGCAGATAGGAAATGAAGGTGAAATAACAAATACTGCTGATAATTCTTGCGTATTTGGCGTAGTAGAGATGAAGGCTGATGACATAGTTGTTCAGAAGGATGTTGCAAGACTTGAGGTTTGGGGCAGTATAAAGTGACACGGAGGGGGAGAAATCCAACATGAGGTGATGGGCTCTGGGCTGGCCATTGACTGCTTGGGAGTGATAGCTTGGGGTTATGGTGGACGTGAAACAAGGTGAGGAACATCAGGGAAATCATGAGCTAAATGTTCTGCAGAAGCAAAAATCTCAAACCATGAGAGATCAATGCTCTGTGTCACCAAACAGCTCTGCAGAACCTCGTCCAAGTTAAAGGAGAGGAGGGAACAGACCTGGGGATCTCCTTGATGAAGGATGTTTTTTTTACAGTAACAGCTTTTCTGGGTTTGAGGGAAACCAGGCAAATCCATGCAGGAGAAACCCACTGAGATGTCTTAAATAAAGAGGAAACTACATTCAGCTCATAACTCTGAGTTGAAAATAAAGACTGGGGGAGCGTGAGGGGCGAGTGTCACTGAGGATCGTCCTCTGCCTAATCCCCAGCCGCTAAATGTCTGTCTAGAATGTCTTCATCTTAATAACAAGAGGAACCACGAACTGTTTTATATTCATTTTGCTGCGTAGATCCTAGCTGGGGCTGTTCTTTCACCATGTTCGGTCTAATCCTTTTTAAAATCCTGTTAAGTCCTCTGCTTCAGTGATATCCTTTGGCAATGAGTTGTGCAAGTGAAGTGCTCTCTGTGCATTAATCAGAAAGGTTTATTGCTTTGTAGTAGTTTACTGATGCTGAACTGCTATATATAGTTTGTCAGCAATTAGTGGGACGCTTGCAAGGTTATTTAAGTAATTTTATTTTTTTTCCTCATGCCACAACTCAATTTTCTGTATGTATGAAAACATTTGAGTGACAATTGGTTACTGCAAGAAGAAAGAAAAATAGAGAATGAGCCCTGCTCAGAGCGGACAGCTCATTTGACAGGGCTATCTCTTAGAAATGGGATTTTAATCAGGAACCTTTGATTAAAATAGCTCCTTTGCTTGCTCAGGTCCTGGGCACACCCCTGTGGGCTGAAGGCATGTGTGGCAAGCCCGGTCTTATAACCAGTCCCTCAGGCTCTCTGGATGGATCTCACTGGGATCAGAGACCAAATTTGTGCTCAGGGGGTCCTGGAGGAGTTTTCCTGCAGGGATCCACCATGATCCAGCTCTGCTCTGTCTGGGTGCCCCCGATAAGAAAGTCCCCCCATTGCCTTCACACCTGCCCTTGGAAAGAGAGTGTTGCCCTGGGTGTAGGGGGATGAGGTCTCGGGACCTGCTTGGAGGGGACAAAAGGTTTGATGGACTGGGTCCAGGCGCGGGATGAGCCTGGGCACACGGCTTCAGCACCCAAAAACTGGCCACCGCCACGCTCCAGCCTCTTCTTCGGAGGCTTCATGAGCTCTCTCTGCTGCAGCAAAACCTCGGAAGGACAGGGAGGCCGTGATGGCTCGATGCAGAAAAGGCTGAATGGGGCAGGGCACCCTCCCATGCTCTTTGGAAAGGGCTGGACTGCGCCCAGACGGAGGTTTTTTAGTGGCGGTTTTGGACCCCGGGGAGCCAGCCTCCTCCCACTCAGCCCAAGGTAATTCACCTCCTCCACCGATGTTGGAGGAGTTGTTGACTGGTGGAGAGCGGCTGGTAAAACAGGTTCTCTGCAGGGAGTTGTCTCCGAAACCCTGGGAGACCTGGATGGATCGAGCCCCGAGCGTGGGTCTCTGCCGCAGCGCCGGCAGGGCAGGCAGCGAGCAGTGACTGCCTTTTGCGTGGCACTCCTG
>NW_009718700.1:0-6174 GCF_000703405.1 Apaloderma vittatum | reverse complement strand
AGGGGTATTCAGACATGTTGGTGAGAGCCTTGAAAGAACAAAGTCTTCATAGGACTGAAATCTGAATTCATATTGGTTGGTGGAATAGCAGTAGGTAGTATATACAGGTATACTACATGACATCATTAACTCAAGAAACTGTTTGCGTTTCTCTGCAGTGTGAAAATTGCTGTAGGTTATTCAGCAGTCTGGGGTTATTCTGTCTGTCTTATCAGTTCTTTATTTTCCCCTTGCTTATTTCCCCAGTAATTTTCACACTGGTGCAACTTTTGGAATCGTTTATTCCCTGTAGTGTAAACTGTACTTATGGGTCTACATTACCATTTTGTACATACCTCCTGCAGTCTGGAGAAATCATATCAAATATACCGTAATTTTTCATACTGGATATTCTCACTAAGACGTTTAAGAAATAAAGTAAAAACCAAGTTGAAAGACCTGTGGTTGCTTGACCCAGAAGCTCTCAATGTATGTGCCCCACAGCAGAGTGTGTGTGCCTCTGCCGCATAAACAAGTGTTACCACTCAGTGGCATCAAAGGCTGGCTTTGACACATTCTTCTATAAATGGTTATTTGTCACTAGGGTATTTGAAGATCCCTCATGTTATAATTTGAATTTTATATTTCTATGACCTAAAAATGGCTCAGTTATGAACTACAGAATCAATGGATATTATAGAGAAGTTTAGGAAAGAAAAATTCTATCCATGATTGGAAAAAGGTGAAAAATTCTGCAGTTTCCTGCATAGCTCTAAGATTTGTTGTTCCCACTGTTCTCTGTGTGAAAAGAATACAGACATACATACAGTTCTTCCAATAAGTTTCAAGCTGGTTTGCTGAATTTGACATGGAGCTAGAGAATTTTGCTACACGATTTCCCAACAGGTTTGAAAAGTGACTGGGTAAAACAAGGAGATCAGTAAGGGACAGGCTGACATGAGTTCATCCCCAATTTCACTAGGCTGACCACACGTGAAATAGGTATTTTGACTGTTTCAATGCAGGGATAAGCATTGGTCAGAGCTTAGTTTGTTAGCAAATTCATCCATTGTTCACCTGTAATAAAACAGGCTTTGCTGCTTCTGCTGTTTCCAGAACTGTTTGTTATATGTTTATTTGAGGGCTCTGTACCTGCCATAAATTTGGGACTGTTTTTCAAGCAGTGACAGTGATATATCGGTGTGAGTATGCTGGCTCCCAGAAGTGGGACTGTAGACATGCTGAACAATCAGGAGTTCATGTTTCCTTTAAAAAATAGAAAATAAAAAATAAAAAGATAAAAAAAATCACCTCTCATGAAATTCATCTGTGGTCAGAGTCCATAAACACGGTTTAGTGTTGACCACAGGGGCTATGAAAGGAATCACTCAAGAACGTTTGCTGCAGAGTGAATTTCAATTAGTACTGTGCTCTAGTTTAATGTGTTTGGTTTTGTTTTTTTTCCTCTTGATGATCTAATTTAAACAGTGTCAGGATTTTCTGAGTAACATGGAACTGGATTTGATCTTCTAGGCAGGCCATCAGCACACGGGAAAATGACTCTAGGATCAGCCTTTTACTTTCAAGACTATTTTGCTGTTTCAGCTGAAGTTAAAGAGCTGTTTCCAAGAATAAAAACAAGGAAAAAATATTTTTTTTGCCCTGAAAGTGTAAGGTCAAAGAAGTGTCCATCATTGCCAGGAAAAAGGTGAAGAAGAATGAAGACAGAGTCAGAAACGTAGTTCAGAAATGGGGAGCTCTCAGAGACTGGTGCTTCTGATGTGGGCCAGGCAGTTTTTGGTGTGCAAGTCTTAGTGATCAGAAAGCAAAAAGAAAGGACACAGTGCAGGGTGGGAGGAGCAGTAGTTCACCCAGGACATGAACCAAAGCCCACCAGTGGGACAGGGTGACAGCGCAAACACAAGCTGAGACAGGCTGGGTGTTGGAGCTGAGCAGGGGAGGGTTGGGTACTGGAGCAGGTGAAGGAAGAAGAGAAAAGGAGTAATCCAGAAATCAGTGAGAGGGTGAATGGCAGAGACGAGGTGGTTGAGCACCCCACACCCAGAGGAATGGAGAACCATGGTATATGTATGTTTTTCTGTTGCCAGCAAATACTCGCAAAGCCCACTGGCTGGCTCTGTTTCTTGTCTCTGGCAGTATCTGGTCCATATAGAACACAGACACCGGTCACGTTTTAGCCAGGGACATTATATACCAGGGTAGCTCTGAAAGATATTGCTTCGGTTCTGTGCCCACCAATACTAATTCCTGAAGACAACTTGGATTTTTGTCTTCCAGTGCGTTTGAGTAGCTGATGTTGTAAACCTAACCTTGTATTCTTCTCACAACGTGTATGTGTTTAATACAGATACATGGTTAAGGGGGAAATGCCAGAAAACAAAGCCTAAGAAATACAGCCGGCACAAATCCTAAATGAAGCGAAATACAAGGTTGTTTGCTACTTGTTCCTCTCCTCCTTCTCTACCTACAGCCAGATAAAATGGGATGTTTTTCCTAAATTGGTACAGATCATGTTTGCTGGCAAGGCTAATGGAGAACAGAAAGTCAAGGATAGTTTTTTTGTTGCACCTGCTGTTTAAATGGACCAACAACTCAGTGTTATAAATACAATTGCAATCTTTTCATCCACCATTAACGACTTTTTAAACTGTGAAATGTGGGTTTGGAAAAAAAGGAGGAGCAGAAATGGTTGTGAATGCTGCTTATATTTTTATGATGATGCTCTGAAGTAAGGCCAGAACAGCAGAGCTCTGAATGCTACAGTGAGAAAATTCAGACTGAAACGATTTTAAATCTCCTTCTCGAGATCCCTTTACATCCTTCCTTGCCCATGATAACAACACGCTCTCTGATCTCCCCTCAAGCTGTATGCACAAAGATTGCTAAAGCCATCTTTTTTTCCCTTTTGACCTGATTATGACATTTCTAGCTTTGAAACATTATTTATGCTGTCTTCTCCTCTCCTTTCTTTTCTTCTCTGTGCTATCTCCTTCAAAGACACACACAATTCTCTTATTCCCTATTTAATCCCTGTGACATGCTTCCAAATGCCCTCAGTCCTCTGCAGGTTCTTCCCAATCTTTTCTGACAGTGTAGACAAGAATTGGCTCCTATAGCTCCTTTTCTTTTTTTTTCTGCGAGATTTGTTGGTGTTTGGGGATCAGATCTGGATGAGCAGAGAAAATGTCTCTCATGGCATAAATCTTTTAGGAAGACTTTTCTAAAGCTTCCTGTGAACCTTTGTGATTCACAAAAAGGAAAATGTGGAAACAAAATGGAAGCACACGTGAGTTCTTATGTTGATTGTGGAAAGGCTAGGTAACAGCCTGTTGGAGAGAGTTGGGACTTCTGGGATCCACAGAAACATTACTTTTGCCTGCAATGTGTCTATTGAGATTTGTTTATCATTGGCATGAACTACATTTTGAAGAAAGAAATGCCACAATTACCATCCCGCATTTACCTGAATCTCACCATCACCATCACCTAACACATGTAAAAAAAAAGCATGCTTGAGAAAGATGATATTTGAGAGAAAGAATATGATCACTAGTCAGATACCTAGAAAAAAATGGGGTAGCTGTTTTTTCAAGAAACAGCACCTAAGTCAGTGGCCTGGATTCCCAGCGTTTTCACTACAGGTCATATCATACCTGATCGATTCCCTTCAGCTGCATGATTCTGCAGCGAAGACAAATGTTTCAGGAATTATAGCATGCTGACTTCCCCAGACACACATGCTCTCAAAGTGTGCTTGCTTCTGCAAAGTGGAAAAGCTTTGATTAATAGGAGTAGCACTAGACTTTAAGGCACACTTTATTTCATTGATGAACTTTGAGGTGTCTCCAGCAGTAACAGTTTTGTAAACTGTAATTGTTAACATCGCTTATTCAGGATTTACAAGCAAGACTTACAAGCAAGTCTGTTTTTTCAGGCTGCTACAGAGGTAAATAACTGGTGTTGAAGAAGCAGATCGGGATCTCTGTGGCAAAAGAAAATAAAAAAAAATGGTATGTGAGTTTTATAACCAGCAAGGCATTTTTCTGATGTGCCTGTAAAAGTACATGGTGTGATGTGACTGTTTTATAAAAGAGGGAAGGGTGATGTGTGGGCTCCGTTACATAACATTGTTGCAGAGCTTACTCAGTGAAGGGGCACAAGGGAAAAAGGATATCATGGAAATCAATTCACATCATATACCACTTAGAAAATGCAAAAATTAAAGTGTTTGCGAAAAAGCCTTCTCTATAACAGGATTAACTGCCAAGGAAATTAAAAATTATGTAAAAGGAAAAGCTGAAGAGATAATCCAGGATGATCCAAAGGATTTTGAAGATATCTCTGTACTGTTAACAATCTTGTCATTAAATCTAGCAATTTAATGAGCTACATTCTCCGTTGGTATAATTAAATACAGTTCCATGTACATGCTTAAAGCGTTTCTTACTTCAACATAGATCTAAGCACGATATACTTGTTTTAGTGTATCATATTGTGCGTTAGTACATGTATATTTAGCAGCATACTTGTGTTGAAGGCAGTATATCTATGTTGATTAAAAAGCTGACGATGTGGTTCATAAACCACTACTTCCAGGGATGTCTGAAATAAGTGTTTGAAATCCTGCTTTTTAGTAGCAGTGATATATAGTTCTGGCTTGTATCTGCAGTTTCATCTCTCTGTTGGTATTTGGTGTTGTCAGGCATGTTGACAAGTTCTACTTCTTTTATTTGCCGAAAACCAATGCAATAGTAAATAAAAATAAAATGAGCCAGTTGTCTTCACAAGAAAAGCATTTTAGGAAAGGTGCTGTGGTTCTCCTGATAGTTAAGCTGTGCCTGTTGAATTTTTATGAATATCTTTGTGGAGACAGTTTGGGTCCATCTTCGTGTCATGGGTCACACTAAGAGCAGGATGTGATGAGTTGATTTTTGACTAGTTTCTTATCATGTGCTTTGTTACAGTTAGTCTGATGCAGTAGAAATGCGTTAGAAAAATCAGTGAGTTCTTGCCGTCCTTCTCTCTCCTGTCTTTTGCTTGCTTTTTATTACCTCCTGCTCCTGAAGCTTTCTTGAAGCAAATTCAGTGCTGCCCTTACCATCTCTCCTTGAAGTTTGTTGCTCCAATCAATCTCTTCTTCCCATGAATATTCCCCACTTTCTCTTTTAAAACGTAAATTTGCACTTCACTTTGGGTTTGTCTTTCTTCAGCCAGTTCTCTCTGTAACGCAGCACACATCTCTTCCTCTGAATGTGGAACACGTACAGATTAACTCAATGTTTTATAATGTCCTAATTGCTATACTCACAGTTTACTGGGTTTTAACAGTATGCCAGAGGGTCAACGAACTATTTCAGTAAAATGAGGAGATGCATCTTCATGGAACCTAATTAGAAGGTGAAGTTAATAAAGACAAAAGGGGAAAAAAAGCCAGTAGGAAAGTCAGATACATTCAAAAGCTGTTGAAGGAAGTAATCTACTGTGGTAATTCTTAGTATTATCTGGGCTTTCCCAAGAGATACAGTGTAAGGGTCTGTCCTGGTTTGAACTAAATGAAACTAGTTCTGATCAGTGATTTTTACTTTCCAGCTCAGTCTTTTCAGAAAAGATGCACTTTCTGAAGTTAGCAGCATGTTTCTGCAAATAGTGTCTGATACTGGCAGTGATAATACCTGATGTTTACAGTTACTGCCTGGCACTGGGATGTAGAAAGGCTCTTGCTGGTACTTGTTCTTACAGTGACCAAGGCCACTGCTGGCTCTTGTGTGCCACGCTGGGGGTGCCGGGTAGTAAGAGGGGTCACAAAGAAGTAAAAGGTTGCATCTCTGGGGAGTGATAGACAGGACCAACAAGAGTACTCCATTCCATTCCATTCCAATCCACTCCATATATGTCATATTCAGTGTAAACTGAGTGATCAGGAGGGTTTAGATCTCTTCTTCAATGGCCAGCATCCAGGAAGGACTCTGTCCAATCTTCTGCCTTTGATCCCAATCCTGAGTTCCCGAATCCAGTTCCCTGTATCCAGCTCCCCTTTGCCGCTGAGCCTGGGGCTTCCCCGGTGCTGCCTGCTCTGCACCATCAAGGGGGAGTTGCTATTCAGGGGTGAGGGAGAGTCAAATTTGATATCAGTTTTGTGTATATGTATATAGTTGTCGTGGTTTGACCCTGGCC
>NW_009718699.1:82832-93538 GCF_000703405.1 Apaloderma vittatum | reverse complement strand
TCCTTGTCCTGTCATTGGATGTCACCGAAAAAAGCCTGGCTCTGTCCTTCTGACACTCTCCTTGATGTATTTATAAACACTAATGAGGTCACCCCTCAGCCTCCTCTTCTCCAAGCTAAAGAGATCCAGCTCCTTCAGCCTTTCCTCACAAGGGAGATGTTCCACTCCCTTTATCATCTTTGTGGCTCTGTGCTGGACTCTCACCAGCAGTTCCCTGTCCTTGAAGTGAGGTGGCCCAGAACTGGACACAATATTCTGGATGTGGCCTCACCAGTGCAGAATAGAGGGGCAGGAGGACCTCTCTCGATCTACTTTCGATGAATTTATTTGCTCAGATTTGTCTAACACATTTCTATAGTGCTCATACTCAGCTGAAACTTCCTGTGTTTCAGCTTGTTCCTGTTGCCTCTTGTCCTGTCGTAGGACGCTACTGAAAAGAGCCCATCTTCATCCTCCTTGCACCCACCCTTTAGATATTTATAAACATTTATAATGTCTCCCCTCAGAATTCTGTTCTCCAGGCTAAACTATCCCAGCTCTCTCAAACTTTCCTTTTAAGAGAGATGCTCCTGTCTCCCAGTCATCTTTGTTGCCCTCCACTGGACTCTCTTCAGTAGTTCCCTGTCTTTCTTGTGCTGGGGAGCCCAGAACTGGACACAGTATTCCAGATGTGGCCTCACTGGGGCAGAATAGAGGAGGAGTATGACTTCCTGTGATCTACATGGTTTATGTCATGGAAGTGACCTGTTGATTGCTCAGCAGAAATTAACTCTATTTTTTTTTATATATCTGAGAGGGTATTCTCCTTATATGGGCTATGTAATCATGACCTTTGATAACTATGCGTGCATATGCATTTTTACATAATACATTTTATACACAAGATCCTGATTCTTCATTGGTTTTCTTCTAGAGATGAATTTATTGAAGTTTATATCCTGAATTGCAATGTGAAGGATTTTTCCTTTATTCTCTGTTCAATTTAACATTTCTGACTTGGTAAAAAAATTGTACATGTATACAGTATTCGACTTCCTTGCTGCATGATAGTGATATCTAGTTAGGTTACAGCACTGCGGCTTGAGGTAATGAAAAGCAGACACAAGCTACTGTAAACTTCAATGTCATTTCTTTTTTTGCTTAAGATGTGATGAGTCTGTTGTAGCCAAACACCTCTCTAATACTTACCCTCTTCATCTACTCTCAGGTTTTGTGCTAGATTATGTATTTTGCTTCCTTTCTTGCTAGAAGTTCTGACTGACATCTTGTGTGCTTTCTGTACACTTTTTTTTCCCACAGCACTTCTAATTCACTTTCTCTATTCTCATTCATTTTGTCAGAACATTTATCCTTCTTTAACTTGGTAAAAAAAAAACCCACAACAAAACTTGTCTTCCTATATTTTATATTAGAGTTTTTCCCCGACGTATTTTGTCTCTCTCCTGTGGATCCTTACTCAGCACTTTTCTGATTTAACTAAAATTAAATCTCACCATTTCTTTGCTTTCAACAGTAGGCCTGAAATAAGAGTGTAATGGTAAATGATAGTCATCTTGCTGGGAAAAAAATGAGACAGCTGTTTTCTGATTTTTACTGGGTCTATTCTAGCATTAAAACTGGCAAAGCTCTAAGCATATGAGGAAGCTTAAATGTTTTTGTTATACTCCGTTTGTACATGTTAGCCTTTCTTTGATGATGATTTTATCTCTGACTGTAGGAATCACAGATATTAACAAGTAAAGGCATAGTTTAGGTCATCTGATCTATTTTTAACCTAGCACTGTGTTTTTGTGCGTACTGTATCTGAATAATTCTCCCAGTCTGCTTTCACATGACTCTTTTCAAGTTCTTATTAAGACCTATGGAGTTCCTTCTGCTGATATTCATCTAGCATTTTGTTGTACTCAGTTTCATCCAAGTACTTCTACTTAATATGCTCTTAGATTATACTAAATTTTTTTTGTGTTTCTCTGACAAATTCTTTAGTATCGAAATCCACAAGCAATGTGCTCTGAAGCCAGTGGGATATGTGTTAAAGGATGAATCCGATTCTTAATATTTACAGCAATGATAGCTCTCTTACCCTTTTTAACTTTCTTGAATCAGTAGAGACTAAGAAATCAGATATATGTCTTGGTGGTTCTAATTCAGATATTATAATAAGCATTTTCTCAGCACCTGTTTCCCAAGAGGATATCCATAGCTTAGAGAAAATATCCAAAAATTCATTGCAAAATGTATGGGAAGAGGTAAACACCACAGAAATGCATATAAAAGAATCTGCATACTGCTGCTTAGAGATAATAAATAGCAAATACTGAATGCAAAGTTTTAACTAGGATTTCTCTCATCTTTGAATTTATGGCTTCTCAGCTCCTGGCAACTGCTTCTAGCCACTCAGTCTAGCGTCTCAGACATTTTCTCTGAGGAAATAAGATCTATTCTTCTAAAGTATGACCCACAAAAAAAAATCACCAAAAATTAAAAACAAAACGAGAAGAAAGAAATGAACGAAAAACAAACCCAAAACTTTTATTCTTATAAAACTGCTTATATTGAGGGGACAGAAACACCAGGCTCATAACAGTAGCTTCTACGTCCAAGGAGAAAACTTTCCCATTTTAGGAATGTGTACCAAGTTTAATTATTTGTGGACCAATAGGAAAATAAAACAAAGCCAAATAATAGTTACCTTTATAGTAAACAGTAGCAATTACTTCTGATGTATTTTCTCCCTAGAAACAATATATTTTTAGTGTAAACAGATATTTTCAAATAATTCCACTACTCCAGAAGCTGAACCTAAGGAAAAAAAACCATAACCATTGTTAATAGTAATTTAAAAAAAAAAAAAAAGTTGGCAGTACTCACATGCAATGTTTTTCATCCAAGGACATAAAAGGCTTTGACGAAATTAAATTAGGTCTCTCAATACTCATGAGTATCAGATAGTCTGTTCTTACACAATGAAAAAGGGAGATTTGGGAAGGTTAAATATTTTAGCACAGTTCACAAAACAAATCAGACTTACAGCTGAAAGAATTATTCACTAGTTCTCATGACATTCTACTTCTCTGACCACTATGTGCCCTCCCACATTTCTTATATTTATGTTCAACATAAGTTCAAAAAAACTTCATACCATTCTGAATTTTCACATAAACCTCTGTCATTTTGATACACTCTCTCATTATTCTCCTTTATCTTTGATATTTAGCATATTCTAATAGTTTCCTGCAAGATTAGCAATTGTATAAATCAACTTCCTTTTTTTGTCGCAAAGTAAGTGATTTTGCAATGCAGATAACATCCTCTCTAATTTTATTTTTTTTTTAAATCAGCCAGAAACAGGTAATTGTGTGGAATAGATTTTCTGTGTTTGTTTGTTGTTTTGTTTTGTTTCAAATCCTGTCTCAGCTTCAGGACTGGGATCTGCTCCCAAGAAATCTATGACAGCCGTCTAAATTACGACTGGATGTTTACGTCTGAGGGGTGATTGTATTGTTGTGTTTACAATACGTCCTGCACTGTGTTTTCATGTCTCGTTATATTTTTCATTTTTGTAACATACTTGTACCAGTATTGCAATGATCATGCATCTCATGTATTAGTTCTTAGCTTCTCAATGAGAAATCAAAAACCTTGGAAAATGACTTCTTCATGTCTCCTGTTTTTTCATAGCTAATAAATATTTGGAAGTAATTGATTTGGATCCAGCATTTTGTCAACAGTTCAGTTAATCTTCCTTTCTAGACACACTGTGATCATAAAACTATAACACAAATTCCTGTTCCTCTCCCAGGATGTTTTCTAGATTTGATCTTCATGTGAGAGGGAATAAATTCACACTCACGGTAATGTTAAATGAATTTCCCACTTATTTACCACATTATTTTCTTCTACTCTCAGTCCCTAATTCTTGTGGGGTTTTTCTCCTGCTATTCAAGAAGACATTTCATGGTTTTTTAGATGCCCCTGGTTAGTTTGTCTTAGTTTAGAAGGTTTTAAAAGAAGAGGTTGACAGACAAAAGTAAATTTATATCCTCTAATCTCCGTGTTCTGTGTGTTATATATTTTCCAAAGAGATAAAATTTGTCTTGAAACTCTGATTTTACGAAAATATTTACTGCTAAATAAAGGTGTAATTTTTTTTATATAGGCCAACTCGGAAGTCCAAATTAATATCATCAAACATATACCAGAACATCCATGTTTTACTGTCACCAGCAGAAAAACACCCATGGAAAAACTCAGATCTGGATGAATTAGAAGATGTCTGTATAGGGTTTACTTTACTAGTGTCTTGTTTAAAGAGATTTTAATAACATGTGTATAAGCTGTTCTAAATAATAGCACTTGGTATGTTAAAGACTAGCAGTCTGTGTATGTTAGATCTCATTTCCAGGGACAGCATTCAGAAGAGGTGATCATGTAGGTATCTCATTGATTGGAGGTGAGATATATCAAAGCTACCTTAAGACATCTAAAATTAGAGATCCAACTAAATCTTGTCATGGACACTTGCAGATGACAGTTCATCATACAGGAAATTAATGGAAGGTGTCATAACCTGTGAGACTATTTCTCAGGTTATGAAATTTATCTAGATCACTAATTCAAACTAAATTTTCTTTTTCACTGACTCTTGCCCTTTATGTTAATCTTATATCTTTATGCTACTTAATGGAATTTCCTGGTTTCTTACAGATATGAATTCCTCCAAAGAAAAGTCCTTTTCATAGAAGTACATTTTTTAACATTTTTTGCAACTGCGTAACAGAAATATTGAGGTATAACTAGACTTTTTTTTTAGGAAGGATTAAGGGTGATCTTGCTATTTTATGTCAAATCTCTAGATAATTTCTTGATCCTTTCTCAGCTTTTTAAGAAAGATAGAGATGAGTATCTCAAGCACAAAAAATTTAGTCCTACCAAAAGGAGTTTCAAGGGTATAACATAAGTATTATTCCCAGTGAGATTATTCTTTAGAGGAGTATTACAGTAATGATAATGTTCACAGTACCTGTGTGTGTTTTCATGTTTTACTTTTTCAGTGATAAGTACTAAATAACCCGAGGACCCTTTAAAAACAGTTCTATTGTGTGAGTTTAAAAAAAAAAATCTTTTCCTTTTTTTAGTTTATTGTAGCTGTAAGATTATTGAATAGGTAGTAGAGTAAATTTTCAATTTCAGATGGTTAATGAGGAAATAAGAGCACAAGTCCATCTTTTCTAAAATTCCTTCCTTGTGTAGTACATAAAGTAAATTACAGGGTTTTTAAAATTTTTCTTCTTTTCATCTGGAAGGGAGATCACAGTATTACATAATTATAAATTAAAACAGATTTCCGTGAAAGAAATGATCAAACCAGCAACCACTCTGACATACATGGTGTATACTGGCCAACAGAGACATTTAATTAGAAGCATGGAAGGAAGGGACTGTAATGTGAAGCTTGCATGCCATGCATATAATTGGGTGAAATGGCCACTAGGAAGGGCTAATAGGCAACTAGAATATCTGACAAGGCAGGGTGGGCTCTGTCTAGGCTCCTGAAAGTAGTGACAATCTTTGGAGACCAGAACAGTGGAAAAGCACATAAGTCTCACATAAGACATAAGTCTCTCCTTCACAGCTTATTCCTCCTCTTTCATCCAGTCCTACTTCATGAGAATTTCTGCTTTAAATAATGGGTACACTAAGGTATTCTCAGAATTACTCTTAGTGTCTGAAAACCAGATCAAGCAGGGAATGACCTCTCATCAAAAGTTGCTCCTCCATCCCTTTTTAGTTTCCTTCTGTCTCAAAGTTATTGATGAGTATGAGGAGTTGCTCAATAAACATACAAAATCCTAGGGATTAAGGAAATACAGTAATTTCCTGTGAAAGACATCAAGCTGGAAGTATGAAAGGAGGTAGAAGTTCTCCAGAAAGAGGTAAGAGACTGAACAGTTTGACTTCACCTAAAAACATTATTCCAGGAACATGAGGCTGTTTACAAGTACCCAGAGACGCTTAAGTCTACTGTGCCAACCACTTCAGTTTTCGCAGTATTTTTCTGTTTCTCTCATACAGAAGGCAGGTGAATTACCTTCTGGTTAGGGCTAATTATCACCAAAGCGGTGATATACACGATCATTTATTTTCCTTGCTGTTAGTTAAATGACCTTTCTGAAGACAGCTTCCAAGGCACTGTACTGCATAACTCTGTATGACTTCATCTGTTGTCTGTATTGCCTAACTTATTCCACATCTCTATCAATGGTGAGTAACCCGAGAGTAATACATCCTTGTTCCTGCAACAAGAGAAACCAGAACAGCTTGGAAGAACCAGCAGAGTCATAGAAATTTTAAGGCTGGAAAAGTACTCTAAGATTATCAAGTCCAACAGTCAATCTGACACTACTATCACCACTAAACCATGTCCCAAAGGGGATATAACTCTACCATTTCCTCGGGCATCCTGTTCCAATGCTTTATCCCTCTTTCACTATTTTTTTGCATAATATCTAATCTAAATCTTCACTGGTGCAAACTGAGAACATTTTCTCTCATCCTGTCACTAGTTTACTTGGGACAAGAGATCAACATCCACTTCACTGAAATCTCCTTAAACAGATGCGGAGGCCTGAGTTGCTGGGACAGGTAGGAAGTGATCTTTCACAGCTTCATGTCCACAGAATTGAGTGTCTTACTTATTTCTGGAAAAATTTAGATGGTTTTCCATTTTTTTCCCTTTAGATGTTTGAATACTGTTAGGCTCATTAAAGAGAGATGTTGTAGTATAAAGTTCATTCATAACTTAAAGTTTCATTAGAGAGTAGGATTTCAATGTGCATGGTTTTACTGCATTCAGTGGAGATGACTAAATCTTCTAAATCTAAAAGAGATATGTTGATAACATGAAATTTTACTGACAGAAGCTGTGTACAGAATGCACGGTGAAGTGGAATTTGCTGGAATCCTTAGTCGCAGAAACACTGTTGATATCCAGTTGAATTAAATGACTGATTCTTTGTTTGTATAGTCAGAGAATATATATATTATCTATTGTATATTATACATCATATATTACATATGGTATATTATACATAATATACTATATATTATACTATCACATATTATGTATTACATATTATATTTACTATATGTTATATGTTACATGTTACATGTTATATATTATATGTTATATATTATGTGTTATGTGTTATATGTTATATATTAAATAAAAATTACATATGATTCTTAATTTTGTAGTTTCATCCGCATTCTTTGTATATTATCTAGTATGAACAAGTAAAATTAAATACTTTATCTGCATTTGAATAATATCATGGAGACTTTGAGAGATGCACGTTGTTTCGGTATATTCTTTCACACAAAATCCCAGACTAAAAGAAAAAAAAAAGTGAAATATTAGTGATGCAGTGCTGAAATTTCCTTTATATTATCACTACAAAAAACCTTGCCAAGTTCTTCAGGGGCAGAATGTAACAGAAAAGCAATATTATTGGTAAATCACCTTCTTTTCACCATTCTTTAGGCTTAAATGTCAATACTAGTGCTATTTTAGTTACTGTAGGTGGTAAGATTAAAACACTAAGTGGAACACTACTGATGATTCAGAGAGAATACCCAGTAAATGATGCGTGTACACTGCATGGTCCCTTAAGACAGCTAATATATCCGTGTAGCTAAGCAGCTACATTGCCTCTCCCTTCCTGGAGAGGTATTCAGATGCTTAGTCAGAATAATTTAGTAGTTCCTCTGTGAAACCTGAACTGTTCAAAGAAATGTTATCGAGGGTGAAGATCTCATCTGATGTTTTTCCACCTCTTCATAGATTTTTTTTTTTCTTCAAGTCAGGCTCATATTCTACCTGATGTGCTGAAGTTCCTTGCTACAAATCCAATTTGCCGTCAAATATTTGGCACTGCTTCAAGGAAAATGATCAAATGATCAAGTTCACCTTGATCCCTTAATTTTGAAATTGCTTGGCTTGCATTTTTTTCCCACAGTGAAGGGTCAAAATTTTCTTCCCAGAGTGAGTTTCAGTTCATATTCTCTATTTTCACCAGCTGAGTTGCAGATTTGTAGTATGTCTGTCAGTTCGATTTTTTTTCATATGTCAGGCTGCTTGCCCTTGAATGTTTGCCAGTATAAGAGGAAGGGGAAACTAAACCAACTAAAGGAAGAAGATAATTCCAAGCGTGCAATAAAAAGATGAGTTCAAGTGTAAATTTAGTTTATTTATTTATTTTGAGGTTTGGGGCTCAAACTTAATCCATAAACTGTTCGAATCTACAGCTGTGAGAAATGGCACCTTCAGGAGAAGCCCTTCTGTCACTGACATCTTACCTAGCAGGATTCTGAGGAAAGCAAAGTGGTCTGATGGTTTTCTCTTCCTTTCTGTCACTATGTGAAAGAGCATTTGGAGCTTGGAGTGCTAATTAGGAAAATAGAACTGTATAAAAAATGGTATCCTCAGCATTCTTCTCTACTGTGTGTGTTATCTCACCCAACCAGAGGCACTGAATGGAAAGGTCCACACTTTCAGTCTCCTCAGTTTGAACTAAAGAGCCAGAATCTGTCAGTAGGAAACTCATATCTAATGCAGATCAAGCATAAAGAAAGATTAAAGCTGCTATTGCCAATGCGTATACACTTGCCTTTAGTACAGGTCTTCCTTCTCCACAGCAAATTATTCCTCTTGTTTCTCTCTGCCTCCCACCACCATGATGTGTTGGGCTAAGTGATACAGTATTATTTATGCATGGGGAAAGCAAACTTTGCCTGCTAAACTTTTAGTTCTGATCATCCTTGATTAGTGACTTTTAACAAATATTGACATATTGCAAAACATCAGCTCAACAGAACAATATTTCTGCGTAAAATTATTTTCTTTCCATTACAAGTCATCTTTCTCTTTAGTGACATATGTCTCTGAATTCCTTTGGACTGGAGTAGGACAAAGGGCATTTTTTATAGAATCATGGAATCATAGAATGGCATAGGCTGGAAGGGACCTTAGAGACGATCTAGTCCAACCTCCCTGTTTTGGGTAGGGATGCCACCTCTCGACTAGACCTGGCAACACATGGGGACCGAGCAGGAATCGAACCTGCGACCACGGTGTTGGTCATTGTTGCCAGCACCGCGCTCAAACCACTGAGCTAATAGTTTTGGTTGGAAAAGACCTTTAAGACCATCAAGTTCAAATGTTACCTAACTGCACCAGGCCCACTTCTAAAAGATGTCCCTGGGCAACATACCTAGACGACTTTTAAATACATCCAAGGATGATTAGTCAACCACTTCCTTGAACAGCCTGTTCCAGTAAACAGAAAATTTTTGCTTACCCTTTGCTAGATTCCTCAGAGAGGATGAAACATTGAGTTGTAATAACTCACTTTAAGATAAATTTTATTCAAGATGATTTTTTTTCCTATGAAGACAGTAAATCATTCATCTTCATTTTCTGATAAAATTGGGTCCTCTCTAAATATATTTAGTGCAGTGATTCAGTACTATTTGTTAGCTGACACATCAGAACACAAGTTTCTCTTTACAAATGAGCTAGTGTGTGTTGAAAAGTTTTAATTCAGTTTGGTTTGGTTTTATTTGTTTCCGGTTTGGATTTACTTGAATGAGAATTCACTGCTGTTCCTAAGCAATTTTTGCAAAAAATGTGCATGGTCACAACACAGCTTACAAGTGGGATCATTTAATCTAGTTTAAACATAATATAATTTATAAAAAAGTGATTTAATCTTTTAAAATATTGAGTACTACCCTCCCTTCCTTCCTCCCTTCCTTCCCTTCCTTCCTCCCTTCCCTTCCTTCCCTTTCTTCCTCCCTTCCCTTCCTTCCCTTCCTTCCTCCCTTCCCTTCCTTCCCTTCCTTCCTCCCTTCCCTTCCTTCCCTTCCTTCCTCCCTTCCTTCTTTCGTTCCTTCGTTCCTTCGTTCCTCGTCTCTGTGATATGAAAACTGGAATAAGACCCTATGCTAAATTAGAATTTAAAAAAAGTCATACTATATTTCTCATAATCCTTTAAAATAACATTATATTGTGAGTTATTTTCCTCATTTGTTACTGAGGGGTTTTTGCTGCTGGATGTGCTGCCAGACCAGATATTTCCACACACAGTTTGCTGACAGATAGTTGACCATTTGACCACTGGTCTACATAGCTGTAGAACTGTGAGTATAACTTTCAATTTCTTTTTTTTTCTTTTTTCTTTTTTTTTTTACATTCTTCTGCTTGTAATTTCATAACAATCTGGAAAGTCCTTTCCCTGCAGAATTGTCAAGAAAGAGCACAGTAATAGAGGTCATCTGTAAAAGTAATGAAAAGTCTTATGGGAATCACTCTGCACATACAATCTAAGTGAAAGTGTGAGCTTTGCTGTGATTTTATTCCAAGCTTATAGAGCTCTGATTCCTAGTATATTTTATGGCCCTTAATTCAAGTCATGTCAGATGTTTTGCCTAAGACTCTCTTATTTTTTTGCTTTCTCTGTACATCTAGGGTTAGCTACAACATTTTCATACAAAACTGGAAGGTAAAACCTAAGCAGGTCATTCCACAGATGTCTGGGCATTATTTATTAAAATATTTTTCAGTCTAAAATAAGTGAAGTTTTTAAAAAGAAAACAGTATCATTTTCATTGAGCATTCCCATCCATTTTTGTAGTTAATATTTTAT
>NW_009718699.1:76616-82811 GCF_000703405.1 Apaloderma vittatum | reverse complement strand
GGAAACTACAATATCATGTACATACTCATTACATTACACTTTGCTTTCTATTAAATGATGATCACATTTTTTTCATGACACAGCAGTCCCAAGTAATTCATTGCATATCTTCTATGTTACAGTATCACAGGATTACATAATGTGATTTATCACTGTTTGATATGGTCTGATTTTGACATAGAAAGACAAATATTATTTTCTTATACTGTTTTTAGGGGGTTTTAGGAACATTAAGTAGTCCTTATTTAAACAGTTCTTCCAGATTAAAATATCCCCTCTTTGTGCTGTAATGAAACATTTTGATATTTTCAACATAAAGAGAAGATAACCATCCAATGTACTAGAGAGGGGAATTACTATTTGATACTCTCCTCAAATCTTACTTTTATCTTATATATGTGAGCATATTGAATTTGCAGGTCTGAAGCCCTGCTGGGCACTATTAAGGACTCTTTTCAAGTAATTTACCACAACTGAGGAGAATCACAGAATCACAGAATCACAGAATCACAGAATCACAGAATCACAGAATCACAGCATGCAGAGTGTTGTATGCTGGATTGGTGGTCTCTTGAACCTAGTTCCAAGAGGTGACTTCCCAGATGCTCCTGAGGAGTGCTTTTGTCCTTTGGACTGTCCCTGACCAAATATCAATTACTCAGAGTCACAATTATCTTCTGTAGGGTGCCTTCATTGAGACACTAGGATGTGACTCAGATTAGACCCTGTCATTACTTTTCCTATGATAAAATATAAAGTTTCAGAAAAGCATATCCAATAGGTGTTTGCTTATGAACTCATGCAATTCTGTTGTGAGTAATCCACATTTTATGCTGAAATGCTATTAAATAAAAGGGGTTTTTTTTGTAAATTCAGAAACTCCAAAAAGTTTATGCTTATGTGCTGAAATTGAGAATCTGAAATTTCATTCCAAATGGGCAATGCTGAAAAGAAATAAAGTAACTAGCAAAAAGGAAATTTTAAAAAAAATCAGAAAGTTGTGAATAAGAAGTTGATAGCCTTACTAAATAAACAGAAAACTTTACAGTATAGATTTCACTATATGTTGGAATTTACTCTCCTTTTATTTGAAGGTATATGGGATTTTGCAGGGAAGAGGCTAGCTAACTATTGTATTTCAGCATATTGTCATACAGACAGTTTTGCAAGGCATAGATAGCACTGTGCCTCACCCAGGCTACATTTTGACAGTGATCCAGAAATAAATGCATCATGACAGCTAAAAGATCTCTGAATAGCATAAAGACTTTTGGAGTGATAAATAACAATGAAGACAAAACAACTAGAGGTGACCATTGGGCAACTTAAGGCTATCTACAGTGCTTCAGTACAGCCAGGCTCAAAACCTAGGGACAAATAGTGCAGTCCAATGACATGGGCTCACACACCAGAACACAGAGACTTTGAAACAGCTTAAAATGAAAAAAACCCCACAAACTGAATTTTGAAAGTCTTCCTTATTGAAAAGCAACGAAAAACTGAATGTCTGAACAATTGTAGTTTAACCCTGGTAGGCAGCACAGCTCCATGCAACTATTCACTCCCCCTAAGCAGGATGGTGAAGAGAATCAAAGTGCACAAGTGAAAAAAAAACTCATGAGCTGAAATAAAGACAGTTTACTATGTAAATCAAAACTACACATGCAAGCAAAGCACAGTAAGGACTTCATTCAGTGCTTCCCATCAGCAGACAGATGTTCAGCCATTGCCAGGAAAGGCGGGCTCCATACAACATATTATGGTTATTTGGGAAAACAAGCACCATGGCTCTGAAATCTCCCCAACCCCCCCAATTCATCTTTCTTTCTTACAATTTTTATTTCTGAGCATGACATCATACAGTAGGGGATACCCCTCTGGTGAGCTGAGGTCAGCTCTTCAAGCATGTTCAGCAATCCATAACTAGAACATGGGTGTGTTAAAACTGTTCCGGTCACAAATCCAAGATGTTGCACCATACAAAAAGAAAATTATCCGGACAAATCCAGTATAGCATTTAACATGCAAAGGATCCACATGTATTACTTAGAGTAGCTCACTTGAAAAAAAGTAGACTGGGAGCTAACATCACAGGAATGCATAGGTAGATTTACAAAGGAAAATAATTTATTGGAGAGAGGAACAGAAGGACACAGTAGCCAGAGATTAAAGCTAGACACAGTTGAATCACACAGAAAATATGTATTTAATCTGAAGACCATTTAAACTTTAAATCTGAAGATGATTTAAACTTTAAATCTGAAGACCATGTACAAACTATCAGGGAAATTTCTAGGAATTCTCGTACATTTCATGCTTACTAATTCCGATTTTCAGAAAAATAAACTGTGAATTAGAAATTATATTTTTCTGAAACACAAGTGTGATAAAGGATCAAGTTAGTGAAATATTACAATTTGCACTATTAATCGAATTAAAGAACAATATTTTTTTCTTCTGCTATAATACCACGACTAGCTGGGCATATATTTCAGCTGCAGAATCAAACTTTCTTTTTGCTGCAATTAGTGTATCAGAATTAACGATCAGGAATGATAGCTTTCAGGTGGGGGAAGGAGGGTAGTACCTCTTTTACACTTATGGACCTAGTTTAAATTTTACTTTTCTTCTTGTATAACTAACAGCAGAAACCACTGAATATTGGTGAACTAGGTCCCATGTCTCTAGTGTTTATAAAAATCCATATGCTTCACAACAAAAATTAATGAGAAATGGAGTCCTTGTAGTGGTCAATATTATAGGCCAGCTCATGGCATATTGGCAGAATTAAACCACAGGGCAAGAATGATTGGAAGTCACTCTGCAAAGTCAGAAAAAGCAGCTGGGCATGGCATTAATGGGAAAAAATAATGCTCCTCAGAGACCAGAATGGCTATGTTAATGTACCCAGTAAAGTCCCGAGCATGTTCAGCATATATTATTTGCTTCAGAGGCTTGCCCAGAGTTGAATCGTTATGCAGTTTATGCATAACTCTCATAACTACTTGAGCCTCAGATTGCTCAAACATAATGGTTCAAAATCACTGCTTATATTAACAACTTGAGTTATACAGACTCTTCAAGATCTTTCTCCAGGCAAGTATTTCTGTGTTTTGGGTTTTTTTTTCATCCTATATCTGTGAAAACTGTACACATTACCATTAAAGATGATAGAATTTCTGTTTCACAAAATGTATAACGGAGGCCATAAAAGTTTCTGTCTGTAACTTAGTAACTTACATGAAGAGAAAAATTATTATGCTATTGTAATAGCTGTATCCAACTGCAAAGTCCCTTCCTAACAAATAGGTTGTAATTAAAGGAGTTAGTTGTTGAGTTTTCATATTCATTTAAATACATTAACTGCTTTTGTTTAATATTCTCCAGTTTAGCACTGTAGGAATATGAGTTATCCCAAAAAAAAAATTATATTCAATGAGTTTCATAGTTCCATATTATATTATACAAAGGGTGAAATAGAAAATACTTGTCTGTGAAAGTGGTAAAGACTCTCTGACACTGTACTGAGAACTCTTTTCTATTTTGATCTTTTTAATTACTTCCATCAAAAGTTTTCATTTACTAACCCACTAGTGTCCTTACTCCTCGAGGTTCCCTTTAGAAAGCATAATTTTGTGTCTTTTCAGTGATCAATAACAACAGCTCTGGTTCGTATTTGCTCTCACATGGTGAGTTTTATGGCAGAAAGTCAGATATTCTCTGCAATTTTCTCTACTGGCCCAAATAACCCAAGTTTTACTGCTGAAGCTAACACTAAGGTAAAGAGTTAGGTTTCTATACTGCAGAAATGCAGTTACAAGGTTACTACCACTTTCATTTCTTATTTTTTTCAACCTAAAGAAAAGTATCTGTTCTTTAAAATATCTATCTGGGGAAAAAATAAGTAATTTACTATGTCTAGGTAAAAAATAAGATAAAATAATAAATTATATTACTAAAAATAATTTAAAAGATCCCACAGTATAATTCAAACCCCATGTGTTGCCTGATCTAGTTGAGAGGCGTCCCTGCCCATGACAGGGAGGTTGGATTAAATGATCTCTAAGGTCCCTTCCAGCCTAGGCCATTCTATGATTATATGATAAATAAAAAGGCTTTTAGCAATTTAATTTATCAGCATCAGTATAAAACCACTAGCAAAATACAGGCATTTAAAATTTTTTTAAGGTAAAATAATTCTCTTTCCAGAAAGTTCTTCCTTAGAAGCACACTGCACAAAGAGTCCAAAACCCAGTTTAAAAACAAGTGCCCTGAAACATGACCTCATACCAGAGTTCATGAGGACAATTTATTCTAAAGTCTATTTATAAATACCCACATTCCAGCTGCATTTTCTTATAGTTGCATTCAAGTATATCTCATTCTAGTGCCCTGTTTAATTCAATTATGTGGAGTTTTATTCACTTGACCGACGTAAGTGTCAATTAATGCTAACACATACTACATCCTATAACATCTTCTACTCTGATATCCAACCGAAGGTAGCGTTGGCAGTTTGCATTCTGAGTTTAGACAAAATAATTATCTGAAGAATGATGGGGTTTTTAATGCATCTCAGTGGACATTCATACAGTAGGATCTGCTCTGGTCCATTGTGTCTGTAATCCATGGATTACAGTCTGAGCTGCATCGACACGAGCAACAGTAGCAGCTCCATTATGGTCCACCAGCCCAATCAACCACAAATATCAAAACATTCCCCTCTGCAGCTTCCATTGTCTGTTTCTTTTTAGAAATATTTGCAAAGGAAAATGAATAGAAAATGTAGAGGACATAAAATGGTCCTAAACAATAAAATCTTAGAAATGCCTTTAAAGAATAAAAATAAGAAAATATCAGGTGTGAATCTGTGCTCTAATTATTGTATCTAAGATTCCAGTCCTGAAACATCTGTCACTTCGTCCCAGTCTGAGGCCAACAAAATCACTTCATTAAAACAAAATAAATTGAGTTTTCAAATGGCTGAGTGTTCTTTATAACAGAAAACAAAAACAACCACAAAAAAATACAGTTGAGTCAAACCTTTAGTGAGGATTCAGTCTTTTACAGTAGGGAATGATCATTTTCATGACTTTAATACACATGTAATAAATCATATACAACTAGGATTGTATTACTACATCTACTACTTGTAACCTAATTTTTTCCCTGGTCTAAAATAGCTTTTAATTAAAACACTCTGTGGTGGTTCAAGACGACTGCAACAAAGAACCATGCGGTCTCCAGCTCACTCCTGCCCCCACCTCCATTTCCACAGTGGTGTGGAGGGAGAGAATTCAACTACAAAGGCTCAAGCATTTGAGATTAAGGATAGGGAGGGTAATAATCAACCATTTAAGATTATGAGTAAAGAACCAGAGCAACCTGGGGAGAAATGACATAGATATAATTCACCTCCATCATTCATGAAGGACTTGATCTTAAATACACTTCGCCCCTCCCCCATCTTCCTGGCTACCACCTCCCCTCTTCAGTGCAAGGGGGACAGGGTGTGGGGGTTGCAGCCCATCTGGCCACTACTCACAGTCCATGGCATCTCCTCCTTGAGAAAGAGGGCTACTCACAGTCTCTCTTTCCTTTCACATAGTGTCCACTTCACAGGAGGAAATTCTCTGCTTTCTCCTGAGTCCCTCGGGGCCACAGATCACTTCGGGCATGTCCACCCTTGATGCTTGGTCTTTCTCCCTTCTCGCATGGGGCTCTGCACGTACCGACCATTCTGGACGTTCTCACTGTCCTTAGTCCCCTTAGCTGGCAGGCAATCACCTTCCTGCCATCTCACCCACCAGGAGCTTCAGGGAAAGGTGCTGCTCCAGGAGCCTTCCTTCTCCTCCTTCTCCTTCTCCTTCTCCTTCTCCTTCTCCTTCTCCTTCTCCTTCTCCTTCTCCTTCTCCTTCTCCTTCTCCTTCTCCTTCTCCTTCTCCTTCTCCTTCTCCTCCTCTGGGACTCTTCTCCCTCTCTTCTCAGGGAAACGTTCCTTTGCTCTTCTCTCACCTCCACCTCCTCCAACAGAAAAACTCCCCAACATTAAAGATAGGACAACTCAAGATAAGATGAAACCAAAAGAGAGAAAACAACAATGGGGTCGCCTCTTAAATATTTTGATGGCAGAGGTGCTGATTGGCCTGGCCTTGTCCAGAGGCAGGGGCACCCCCTCACCTCCGGGGGGGGGGG
>NW_009718699.1:34912-76585 GCF_000703405.1 Apaloderma vittatum | reverse complement strand
TCTCGAAGTTTCGTATGGAGTCAACCCCTGCTTTTTTTTTACAAAAAACCCCATCAGACTCAAACTCACGACACACACTGACTTTTCCCTGATGCTTACAACTCTCAGGATGATAATCTGCTGCGAACCATCCCATATATATTAAAAAAGAATATTGTAACACTGTTATTATTAACAGTGATTTTTTTGTTGTTTTTTCTTGGCACAAGAGGATTTTGAAGCTTCTGATAACTATCAGTGAACAGGCTGAACACTGATTTGGCCAGGGGCACTGTGTTGTGCAACAGCAACCAATGGCAAGCTCCACATTTGTCAGATTCTAACCTTATATATTGATGTAAAAGAAGTATAAGACCCTAACAAGTCATAAAATCTGATGCCGTTTGTAGATGTCCTAGCAACCATATTAACCTAGCATTTAATAAAATTTCATTTTTAAAATTTATATATCTAAATGATAGTTCAACTCTCCTTCTGTTAGGAATTTATCCAGATTTTTCTACAATTTCAGATATTTAGAAGATTTCAGTTTTTTCACATCCACAAGTATATATTATATCTAGAAATAAACAAGACCTGAGAAAAATTGACATAGTACTCTGTTCAAGATGAAAGGTAGCCTTTTAGTAATGTAATTTCCTGAGTAAACTATTGATTTTTTTGTTGTTGTTGTTATTTAAACAAAGGTTACTTGATAAAGAGATTTCAAAGATTTATTCCAGTATCACTTCTTCAAGAAAATGTCTTCTGAGGTTTTGGAGTTTTCCTTTTCTTCATCTTAATATCTATATTGTGTCTGATCACCAAAGTCACCCAGTGCTATTATTATTATTGCTTGCTCATTAGAAGATTGCCAAATCAAGCCATCAAAGTGATTAGCTATATTATCCTGCATAGATTAATTTGCATGAGCATTGATAATGATTTTTTCCTACAGATTTTTTTCTTTAGGAAATTTCATCCAATTGTACATATAAATAAAAAGAAAATAATTGAATATATGTTAAAGATGATATGCTATCTTTATTTTAAAAATAGTACCTTTAATTATTTTGATGACCTCTTACAATAATCAAAGAGTAAATGATGACAATGTACTCCATAGGTAACATCTAACTTTTCATTTATTTTGATTGCATCTAAAGTATAGACTTCTGTAAGTCAATCTTAGTTTCTCCTGAAATGTAAAAGAAAAAGAAAAAATATATAGGCTGTAGAGATCATAGCTATGTATCTAATCAAGCATAATTTTGTAAACTATTTACTGGAGTCTGATTGCAGTCACAGTGCAACCAAGTTGGAGGGCAAAGTACTGAAATGTTAGCCTAAAGGAATGGTTTTAAACATGAACTCTACACACATGAACTCTCTTTGTAATCATTGTGCATGGAGTGTGTCTGTGGATATGTTAAGCTATTTTCCCTAGTGGAAATAATACCAAACCTCTGAAATTGTGATGCTCTCACTAAAATTCAGAGATCACAGATTTCAAAGCTTTCATGTAATATGCAGTTATTTTGGAACCAAAAGTCTTGGTATTTCAATACCTTATTTTCCATCCTAAGGCTTTTTGGGTACAATAGATTCAACTTTTACCTGTAAGTACTACATGGTATCTATATGGATTGAAAAAAAACACCAAAATCAATTCCTTTATGAGGTCCTCAGTGTGCAATTCAGATCAGATTTTAGTGTTGATAAGTGAAAGAAAATCATAGAATGGTTTGAGTTGGAATGGACCTTAAGGATCATTTAGTTCCAAGCCCCCTGCCATGGTCAGGTTCACCTCACACTAGACCGGGTACCTTGAAGTCCCATCCAGTCTGGCCTTGAACACTCCCAGGGAGAGAGGAATCCACAACTTCTCTGGGCAACCTGTTCCAGTGCCTCACCACCCTCATAGTAAAGAACTTCTTCCTGATGTCTAACTAAATCCACCCCACTGTAGTTTAGAACCATTGCCCCTTGTCCTATCACTACATGCCCTTGTAAAAAAGTCTCTCCCCAACTTTCTTTCAGGCTCCTTTCAGGCACTGGAAGGCCACTATATGGTCTTCCTGAAGCCTTCTCTTCTCCAGGCTGAACAGACACAACTCTCAGCCTGTCCTCATAGCAGAGGTCCTCCAGCCCTCTGATCATCTTTGTGGCCCTCCTCTGGATCTGTTCCAACAGGTCAATGCTCTGCTTTTGGTCAGCAAAAAGAAACAAGATAACAGGAGCTGCTGTCATCCTTTGTTTCTTAGAAAAGGCTACCATATCTCATGACTAACATTTGCCTCATTGCCTATGAAATACGTATTAAAGTTGCCACACTTGTATGTGCCAGTGAAGATTATAGAGATCATGCTAAATATATATGACTATAGCACTCATCTCTCCATCCAAAACATACTACTTGTCACCGACAAGGAGAGAAACCTCGTAATTTGGGGGATAAAAATACAGAGAAAATGATTGTTAAGTTGAGAGAGAAGAACCTCAACACCTGACGGACCAGTCAACAGGCTGCTTTCTCTTCCTCCACCCCAGGCAGGGACACATCTCTGGGTAGTCATCGAACCTTTCAACCCCTTGTGAATATTACCCCCTGGTTATTGTATTACTATTTCTGCTAGCAATATTAACCTTATTTAGTAGTACTATTGTAGTTAGTAAATTTATCAATGGCAATCTCAAATCTGTTCTGTTGCTCTCAGTGAAGTAACTGATTTCAAGTTTTTTAATCTGATCAGTAAAAATCTTTTGCTGGGATTCTGATTTATCAGGGCGGGACATTTGCTGGGACTCTGATCGTCCTTTGTTGGGTCTCTGGAAGCCCTTTGCTGGGAATATGATAAATGGATCAGACAAAGTCCTGGGACTCCAACTGACAGATATCAAAATTATATTCCTTTTAACACAACAGCATCTGAGTATGTAGTTGACTTTTTGGGCTACCAGCACACACTGATGGCTCATAATGAGTGTCTCATCAACCAGCACCCCCCAATCCTTCTCTGCAGGGCTGTTCTCAATCTATTTATCACTCAGACTCTATTTGTGGTTGGGATTACCCTTACCCAGGTAAAGGACCTTGCACTCAGCCTTGTGGAACTTTATGAGGTTGGCATGTGCCACCTCTCAAGCCTGTCACGGTCCCTTTGGATGGCATCTATTCCCTCCAGCGTTAAGGTTAGAGCTAATACAGATAGTATAGCATGCACAAGAATGGCAAATCTTTATACAACTATTTACATTATGTATTCATTTTATTATAATTTTGTGATAGATGACTTCTGAATTCTGCTTATTGATCTGTAAACTTGAACTGCTTGCTCAAAATACATATTTTAGAAAATATTCCTTGCCTGATGTTTATATCCCTCTGCCTGCTAAAAAACCCCAATATTTGCTGTGTTTCTGAATCTGTAAATTTAAGAATAAGTTTCAGAGTTAAGGTCTGAGGCTTTATACATAATAGCTTTATAATATGCAAACACCTTCCTGGTCCCCTTTCACTTTTTGGACTTTAGATTTCATTACAAATTAAAAATTGGAAAGATCTTAGGCTTAGCCTTGATTATGCTACAAAGCGCATCTGTATATTTTTCTATCATTCAGGGACTGCTATGTGTGCATACATAAAATGCTACATTTATATATTACTGGATACACTGAGAATATGTAATTTATTGTTCATCAGTCATACAGAACCAAGGCCAAGCTGAAAGACAACAGTCTCTGCTTTTGACTTATTTCATGTTCTGCTCTTTAAGAACCATTTTCTCTTGGAAATATATCATGTAAAGTTTCTACTGAACAAAATAAAATGTATTTCTGACAAACATGACAAATAGGAAGAAATCTTTAAAGTCATCCAAGGAAAGACTAAGTAAATAGTCCATTGCTGAGGTTGTGTGGTTGAATAAAAAACCATATTAAAAATAACATTCAAAAAATATTCTATTTAATTAAATGGCCTTCTGTCTCTAAGAGGTTTAGCAGATTGATTCAGTCTTTAATGTTCAAATGAAACCAGTATTACACTAGCCAGGTACACAGAAATTGGTAAGAGTATTTGTAGCAGATTCAGCATAATGCATCAGTTCACAGCAAGAACTTCTGAGCTGTTTTAAAAACAAGAGGGTCTGTACCTGTTAAAAGGAAACAACCAACCAAATAACCCCAAAACCCTCATATTTAAAATTATTTGCTTGAATGGTAATCCAAATGTCATAGTAGGAAAGGACTTAGAAAAGATTCTACCAATGAACACAGCGAAATACCCCACCATGAGCCTACTGCTGAACGAGCATGGGGAACTTGTAACAAATGACATGGAAAAGGCTGAGGTTCTCAGTGTCTTATTTACCTCATCTTTACCAAAAAAACCTGCCCTTCAGGTATCTCAGACCCCTGAGGTGAGAGATAAAATCTAGATTTAGGAAGACCTACCTCTGAGTGAGGATCACCAGGTTAAGGAGCCCTTCAACAAACTGTATATACAGAAGTTCATGGAGGCCTGATGAGTTGCACTCACAACTGCTGTGAGAGGTGGCTGATGTTACTGTGAGGCCACTTGATTAACTTTGAACAGCCATGGATGAAGGGGAGCGGCTCAAAAGACATTAAGAAAATGGCACTGCTATCTTCAAAAAAGACAAAATGGAAGACTGAGGGAACTGTAAGCTGGTCATCTTCACCTCAGTCTCTGGGAAGGTGATGAAGAAAATCCCCTAGGAAAGCATTTCCAAGCATATAGAGGACAAAAAAATGTGATCAGGAGTAGTAAATATGAATTTGCAAAGGAGAAATCAAGCTTAACCAACTTGAGAACCTTCTACAATGATGATCTTGGACAAGGGGAGAGAAGTAGATGTTGATTATCTTGACTTTAATGATGTTTCTGCTGCTGTCTGCCATAATATCCTCATAGATAAACCAAAAAAATACGAGCAAAATAAGTGTAAAGTGAGTAGGATAGAAAACTGGCTGGACTCAGACTGTAATGATCAGTGGCATGAAGACCACTCAGATGCCAGCTGCTAGTGGTGTACTCAGGTACTGGGACCAATATTGTTTAACATTCCCAGGGTCTTCCTTTCTACACTTTTTAAAGATGAGTGTAATGTTTACCTTCTTCCAGCCACCAAGGACCTCACCTGCCATGATTTTTCAAATATTGTGGAGAGTGACTTTGAAATTACATTAGCCAATTCCCTCAGGACTCTGGGATGCATCTCATCAGATCCCATAGACTTATGTAAGTCCAGGTTCCTCAGGTAGTCACAAACCTGATCTTCACTTAAAGTGAGATGGACTTTGTCTTCTTGGTCCCCATCCTATGGTCTTTCATCTTGGGAGCTGTGAGGAAATAGGTTGCCAGTAAAAACTGAGACAAAAGAGGTATTGAGAACCTCAGCCTTCTCCTCATCTGTTGTTACTAGCTTTCTGTCCATGCTTATCAGGGTGGGTACACCTTCTTTAACCTTCCTTTTCTGGTTCACATACCTGTAGAAACCCTTCTTATTTTTCTTTGCAGACCCTGCCAGACTTAGCTCCAGCCATGCCTTGGCCTTCCTGACCTCATCCCTACACATCTGGGCAGCGCCCCTGTACTCTTTTTCCAGGATACCTGTCCCTTGGAGTGCTTCATCATTTCATTTCACTTGAACTAAGAGGAATTTATTTCATGTTATCCAAAGCCATTGCATGACACAAAGCAAAGGTCGACAACCAAAAATGACTAAGTGATTTACTTCAGAAGTGCTTTCCTGATCAGAAATAAAATTAGATTGGATAATAGGAAGAATTTCTTTACTGAAAGGGTTATCAGACATTGGAATGAGTTGCTTAGGGTGGTGGTGGAGTCCTCATCCCTGAAAGTAATTAAGAGTCATGTAGATATAGCACTTAGGAATATGGTTTAGCCAAGAACTTGTCGGTGCTAGGGTAATGATTGAATTCAATTATCTTAAAAGGTCTTTTCCAATTTAGGCAACTCTGTCATTTTGTGAAAATACTAGTGCCATTTCAAGAGTTACAGAGCTATTAGTTACTTTTTATCTTGTGACTAATAATTTAGATGTTCACCTCAACACTGTGAAACAAATACTGAGTTCGGACTATTTATTTGTTAGAGTCAAATTGAGTATCTGACCCTGCCATTCACCAGATGAAGAAGCTGTGAATAAAATAAGTATGAAATTCAGTATAGGTACAGTTGTAGTGTGTAGGACAGCATGAATGAACAGGTCTGAAGAGTTCTAGTTTTCCTTTGGTAGGATATTTCTTAAGTATCTGAGGTAATTCCCTTATGCACCATGGGTTTATACTTGTAATTTAATAATTCAGACTATTCTATGTCTTAGCAATGCTGTAAAACTGAAGACCTGAAGAAAACAGAACCTTCTCATATCTTTTTTTTATCAGAGAAATTTGGACAAAGTTTGCACATATCACTAAGACCCTGAGGGCTGATATATTATAATAGGTTGTGCTGAGCCAGGAAACAAAATTGGTAGCATAATACATTTACCTTAAGGAGTTTAAAGTTTCTTTCCTGCAAGCAGCTCTACATATGAAAAAGCATTAGATACACAGTGTAGCCTGTACAATGTTTAATAGTCAAAAAGAAAAGGAAGAAAACACTAAGAGCCTGGAGAAAAAATTTACTAATTTTCCTTTGTTAAATATTATTAAAAAATCAGTTTCATTAAATCATTTTCTTTTTGGTGTTCTTATATGTAAATATTGAATATATGTGTTAGGTGCATTTGTATTTGAAAGAAAGTATAATGTTGCAGACATTTTCACATGAAGATTGTCAAATACTTTTAGGAACCTTAAAATCAAGGAGACTGTTAGACAAAGTAAAAAGTACAATTATAAAAAAGCACATACCTATACATTAGCTATTTTTTGTAATCTTTGATAGATCAGTGCATTAGCTTCTATTAAATCTGAAGTGGTTGGTTCCTTTTTGTGCCAGATGTGATAGATTTACACAGAAAAAACTTTCCCCAGCCATTTCTTCAGTGACTACAAGAGATGATTTAAGAAGGAATCATGTGTTTGTATTGGAAAATAATTCGTTTTCCATGCTATGGTCCCAGAAAGCTTTCTGATCTCCTGTGGTGATGTACAATGGCTATGTAATATGGGCTACTAAGGGGAAAATATAAAACAGAAACTATCAAACACTTTCTAAAACTATGTCTTAGACTTTAGCTAGGGCATAAGCTCATGTAGGGTTTAATCCAGCACATGAAATTACAGTAGACATAGGATGTTGGAAAAAGAAGGCTTTGGCAGAAATCAGTGCCAAATATAAGCTTTTGTTTTGATGTTTAAATTTAAGATGTGCTAAACATCTTGAAAACAATTATTGGTGATTAGTTCAATCTGCTGGTTCCTGAAAGATGCAGATGGTACAGTACTAATGACAGTAATTACAGTTCAGATACTTTAAATCCACTTGCAATGTACGCACTTTAAAAACTTTTATGAATAAGCGAGATTAAAAGTGTCTGTGCAAAAATAAAACTCTTCTGTTCTGTATCCTGTTTAACAAAAAACTTGGTTGAATATCCCTAGAAATTAGGCACATTAAATAAGAAGTAATGTGTCTGAGATATGCATAGAACACGCACGTATAAAGAGAATGGACTCCAGTACAATTTTGTTTTTATGTGGGGTTTGTATTCACCATAAACACAGCATTGATGCAAGGGACAGAAAGCTTTTCATTGCGATTTATAATAATGTAAAAATGCTCTCATTTGCTATTCTGGGTGCTGTTATTTGAAGTAACAATTCAGACAACATCAGCAGTATGAATGTGAGGTGAATAAGGCTTCTACAAAACCACTCCATTAAAGGAGAATGAGTTACTTTTTTTTTTTTTTTGGAAGTATTTCATTCTCAAAGAGTTTTCATTCAAAACCTGGGAAAAATGACCTGAGTATTTAGGTTGAAACACATTAGTGGCCAGATCCAATCATAGAACAAGACAATGTAATCAGATGCAAAGTCAAAGTCAGCACTTATTGGATATACATATCTTGAGGATTGCAGATGTACAAATGGAATTGCTTGTTCAGTGTCCATTTTAGTTAGTGTAAAAGGATTTAGCAGGCTATATGTTTATTGCAGCAAAATATGACAATGAGGCATTAAGACAATTAGGATACGAAAACATTTTATAAATTACTACCTGTTAATATACAGACATTTCCTGAGGGAAGTATCAGCAAAACCCAGAACTGAGCCAAAAAGAAAAAAGTGTTTGCTAATAACACCCTCAAAGGAAACATAAGCTATTAACTTCAAGAGTTTATATTCATGAATAGGAATGTATTGTAACATATTTTATATATTATTTTGTGTTTAATATGTAAGTAAGCAGAAAATAATAATTTAATTCAAACAATTAAAATATCAGTATTTCAATGGCATTTTCATAAGGCTATGTGTATTTTCTGCTTAATGTCCTAAGTAAATGGTTCTCAAAACATTTTATCCAAGTAAGCTATTAAATTATTTATAGGGTATTCTTCAAATAGTAAACCAATGTTTTGTCATCTGTATGATATTTTCGTATTTTTTCTCTTATAGATGTTGGCAGAAATTTTAGGATGCCTACAACAACCTAAAGAGCAATTCAGTAAGTGTGAAGGAAGGTGTTTCACCCTGAAGCTTGTTAGTCACTTTCCAGCTGGAAGCCTCATGGGTGGTTTACCTTACTGCTAATTTAACCACAACAGAAAAGGCCTTTTTTTTTTGCCTATTGCACTTCAAGATATACTTTATATCTGACTTTAGGCTGACTCAGTACTTACCTTTTTTTCTCCATAACAGGTGATTCTAAACTGTTAACATATACAACTTGGCTTTCACATCATTTTGTGACACTGTATAAATTTTCCTAGCACTAATAATAATATGGCATTCTGTGACTACGAATGTGAAAATATATGTGTGATATCAACCATATGCAGTGACTCAGTATCAGTATTTGTGCACTAAACCACTTTTGTTTACATCCAAATTATGCATGTTCTGCTTTTCACTGAAGGAATGAGTTCTGTATCTGTTTCACATATAGATTCTCTGAGGTAAGACAAAATCTAGTGACTTTTCTGAGGTCATACAATGATGCAAAACGCATTTCTAAATATACTATCACAAATTACTGTTAATTGTTTAATTAATGGTCACTTTTAGTAGTCAGAATCTGCCCAAGTGCTTTGCAGAATTTTAAACATACACCAAAGTGTATGTGCATGTACACATGTAAAGACTTTCTCTATGCATTTACATTCATGCTTCTTTTGAACTTAGGTGTCTTTTCTTGCATAGATATATTTCAGCTAAACTTAAACTGAGCAAAATGTGCTTTGATATTTTAGAGTTATTTATTTTCCTGCAAGAAAAAAAAATCTAAAATCTCTCCAAAAAACCCAAAAAACACAAATCCCACAAACCACCACCAATGAAACAATTAATGAAATGCATAGTGATAAAATTATTTGATTAAAAATGTCTAATAGGTCTATCTCAAAGTATATATAAATAAAATACATTGATATCTCATGCAAGATTATAGAATATTAGTACTAATTGCCTTTTTTTATCTGTGTGTTTTGAACAGTAACCATATAATATTGTTGCAAAAGACAATGTTAAGTAAACAATTCAAAGAACCAGGAATGGAGGCTTTCTTGCTGCTTGTGTAAGCTTAAGAGGAATTATGAATTTATGGTCCAGCCCTAAAACTAGACTAATTCTGCATTGATGGTGAAAGGTATCAGAGGAGCTGCTTTCTTCATGAACATTTACAGAAACTAGTATGTTTTAATCATGCAGCCATCTATCCCCATTAGCCTTTTTACCTTCAAATTCAGGAACTTCTTCTGTGTCTAGACAGCAACAGGAAGCCAGCATTCGAAAAGACAATTGAATGAGAACAAAATATTTAGAGAAACTATATTCTATTTAGTTCTCAAATCGAACTTGAGATTATGAAAATTACATCAACCACATAAATATCTACATGAGGAGCATACATATAATGCCTTAGAAACAAAGTCCATTTTTTTCTCATCTTATGTAAACTGATAATCATTTTAATCAGTTGATATTGGCTAAAGTGATGTATGTTGTTTCTTGAAAATGTAAATAAATAAACATTAGGGAAATAAGCTCTTTTTGCTAGTAATTTTCATGTAAGTCTTGTGAGTTACAAGAACGCAGTCAGGATATAAACATAACATGTGAATGGATCCAAATCACTAGGTGACACTGGAAAGAATTATAGGACATGCACACATTTATTCCTTCACTTTTGATCATGTAAGTGGCAAGTAAGGAGTATACATACCTTTGTCTCTCATATGGCTACGGTATATGTATACATTAAGAACATGTAAGTCAGCTGCAGGAGAGAGAAATAACAAGGAAAAGAAAATGGTTCTTCAATGAAGAACCGTGTTTCTCAAAGTAGAGGTGCCAAGATGCAACAGAGATTTAGCAGTAGTGGACAACACTGGATTAATGACAAATTCATGATGAGTGTGAGCATAACTACCCGCTGGATACTGGTTGAGGAATTTTGTTAGAGGGGAGGTATGGGAAAGAGGAAGGAAATAAAAGTGAGCTCCAAGGATGTATCCTTAAGGAATTTGGTTCAGTATAAGCAGGAAAAATAAAATAGAAAAATATGAAGCACAGACAAAAGCTAAAAGTGCTAGAAAATCCCAACAAACAAAAAGTTAAATGCGTAGCAGATGTAGTAAGAATCAGCACATGAACCAGTATGAACCCATCCAGCACCACAAATGACCTTGTGATTTTTGCTTCCTGAATAATAAAACCACTAAGTTTTAACTTCTTTGCCATTTTATTTGTTCTTTAATGTAAATATCCTTTCAAAAAATCATCTATTTATGAAAATCTCAGGTGAAGGTAGTATGTAACAAAGATCAGAAAATAGCAAATTTTCCTCTTCCTCCTCACTGCTATTTTATTGTTACTTCTCTAGCTCTTTCCAGATTTCACAGTCAGTTCTAATACAATCAAGTTAAAAAAGAAAATTTGAGTACTTGATGTTATTTTCCTCTTAAATATAAAAAAATGCCTGTGTTAAAAAGGATAAGAAAAATGGTTCTGCCCAAAATGTTATGATTTTTAAATGGAAAACCTTGTTTTGAATGTATTTACAAAATACTTTGCAGCACAGGTATTTCAGAAGGAATGAAAGCAACCAACCAAACAACCAGATTTACATCAGGACTTACTCTGTGGTACTTCTTTTCAAGGAGCAGAATAACATACAAATTTTCTCAATTATGTCTCCTTACTTGTGATTTTATCATTTTATCATTTTGGTACAGTACTGAACCCCAATCTATTACTGAACCAATAATAAACTAATCTGAAAGTAACTGAACATTGCAGCTAATACTGTTCTCAAAATAAATAACTAAAATTTGATATTTTAGTTTTTACTAAACCTGGAGAAAAAGAGAGACACTTTTTCACTGTTTAATATTTTTCTTCGTCCACTGCCCTTTTTGCCTTTCTCTACCATAGCTGGCTAACACTTTTTTTCCTCTCCTTTAATTTAGCTTTAAAACATTAACTTTTAGCTGGTCTATTGGATTCACAACATGTTTGGAAATCAAATGAAGTATTCACTTTTTTTTTTCCCCCACTGTAATTGATCCACTTATTTGGACATAGAGCTAGATGTCAACCCTTTTAACATGAAGTTATAGTATTCTTTTTTCTCACACCAAGGCATTGCTTTGTCTTTAATATATACTGCTCACTTCTGTACCTTCCATATTATTCCAGTCACGCTTACCCTCCTTGATTTTCTTTCTTCTGTCTAATCAGTACAATAGAGTTCAAGCTCTAGCCAGCTTAGCAAACACCTATATAAACCATATAAAAACTACATGAGGAACAATGTCTTATTACAATGCTCCTACTTTGAATGCTGCCAGTCAGTTCAGAGGTTCAACTGGTTTGAACACCCAAATGCAGAATAAATTTCCCACTGGCTTGGTGCAATTGTCAGAATGTTTTAGGTTCAGTCCTCAGTGTGGACCTAAGGGAATGCATTCAGGTTCACAGCAGAGAGTCTTATAATGGTATCTAAAGATTAGGATTTATGAGAAGTTTGTTTATCAGTTCTTGTAACAATGGTGAAAAGGTTCACTGCAGCTGTAATTAAAAAACAGCCTTGGGAGGATTTGTTTTGTTTTGTAAGACTGGTGTGACATTTGTTAGGAATCTGCTTCATAGCACGATATTTTATCTGGCTTTATTTTAACATTTCAGCTATATCTTCTGCTATAAATACACAGTTTATATGTTCAGTGAAGAAAGACCTATACAGGTCACTAAAAATAGATATAAGTTAATTTTATGAGTTTATTCATCCCCCCAAAATCTGAGGGGTTTGGTCAGCTCATTTATCATAATTCTAGATATATTTTCCTACAATATTCCATTTGCATGAAATTTTAAGGTGTTGAAAAGTAATGGAAATGGTGACTAAAAAATTCAATCACTTTCCCTTTTCCCTACAATCGCTTATCTTCAGATATTATCTGGTAGATAGCACGTCTCACTGCCAAGATTTTCATTATACTGAGCTGGAATTTTCCTTTAAAAAATTCCTTCCATATAAGAATATGCCCCCTTTGCACTGTATTATAAGACACACATAAACTTATAACAACAAATATGACTGCAATTCAAATACTTATATGTATTTATGTAGTTGTTTTACCTATTTATCCTGAAAGCATTTGTGCATGCCCATATATTTTCCTTTAGAATTAAATTTTGAATCAGTCAGAGAGATTACACTGTGTGAGATTTCCTTGTATAACTTGACTGTATGCTGCCAAACAAGGAATCCTGTGTGAATTTAGGCAACATCTTCAACCTTCTGCACCTCTTTTGTTTAATGAGTGTCTAATGAGTGGATTGTCACTTTTAGCACCTATGTAAAACTTCCAGGACTAATTCTGACTAATTCTAGAGATTTCCATAAGGCAATTAATAATTTAGATTGAAGGTTAAGAGTGGTAAAACTTACATGGTTTTAGTATTTATTTAGCTAATTTCATTATGTAAGAGGAATTGGTTAGGCTGATTAAAAAACAGAATCCATGTGAGTACTCAGATTGACTTACTAATTGTATTCATTGTTTTGAATATCCTTCATGTGCTTTTCTATTCGTCTCTTTAAATGAAAATATTTCAATATTTCTTCCCACTGTTATTAATAATAGCTTTAATTATGAAACAATTTTATATATATCTTTTTTATCATAGAATCATGGAACAATTTCAGTTAGAAGAGACCTTCATCGAGTCCAGCCTTTTTCCTAGCCCTATCAACACCACTAAACGATGGCCGTCAGCACAACATCTACCTGTCTGTTAAGCACCTCTAGGGATAACAACTCAACCATCTCCCTGGGCAGGCTGTTCAAATGCCTGACAGCCCTTTCAGTAAAGCAAGATAAGCCACAAATGTATATAAAGCATTTAAATGCTTTCAGACATCAATTATATCTATTGCTCACTTGTGTTTTATGGAATTTTTTTGGAGGGAGGGGGTTTGGGTCTTTTCTTTGTTTGTTTTTTTGCACCTTTGAGTGTCATAAAGTTGTCTTAAAGTTCATTTAAGGAGACACTTGAGAGAGAGAAAAAAATATTCATTTTACTAATCTTTTCTTATTAACTTTGTCCCATGTCTCAGATATTATGGAGCAGAATCCTCCATCACATTGTGGAAAGCAGCCTACAAAACAAAGGTTACCTGCAAAAGTACATAGATTCTTAACAGAAACTGCACCTTTCACTATGTTCTTAGTGGTAGCCGCATACGTTGTAGGGGAATTCCTTGAAGAACAAGGACACAGTATACCCCTAGAAAGTTTGGACAATCCAGCTTGGACCTTAAACAATGCTCTGTTCATAGAGTCACCTTGAAGCTTAAAAAGAGGTAACAAAGTTGTGTCTGGAAGAACTTTGCAAAACGTGCATCAGAATGTTCTAACTGCAGCAAGGGCATCCAACACCCACAAGGATTGATAACAATAATCCAAGACTAAGCTTATTGTAGCTTGTGCTTCGCACGTGAACACAAAGCATATTGTTTAACTGTATATCTATTGGGCTAATTGGAGCAATAAAGTTGGAACGGCATGTAACCGCATCGGTGTGATTGTCGTTACCCAGCGGCTGTCTGAAAAGGGACCCTCTTCAATACCTGTAAAGCTGAACTGGTCAGGAGCACATATTACATCACAGTTAATAACTTTACCTGCTGAATTCAACAACTGCTCCTAAAGGCAGTATATGGCATCTGTATTTGTTATTGGCACTAGGAATTCATGAGGACATTTTCTGTGTGGCTGGATGGTCACAGTGCATCAATCAGAGCCTGGAAATTCTGTGCCCATTAAGTGGGCTGTTGGAAATGCAAGCTCTTCCAGTCTGTTGGTGGTGCTCAGATTATCCCTATCTTTTCTTTCATGCCTTTTAGTAGCTGATGCATTGAGGAATGGATCCTAACAATACCTGCTATTTAACACAGCTTCCAGGCAGGCAACCCATGAAAAGATCTCTCTGATCTTGCAGCATGACACCTTTTGTTATTATGTAGTTATTATCTTAACGTAGGCTAAATAATGCAAGAATTTTTGATAAATCTCTCCACGTCCAGCTCAGCTGCATGAATTAACTCTCAACAACTTTTGAATATCATATTTAAGTATCATCAAGAAAAAAAATCTTATGATAAGTAATTTATAGACAGATTTTAAAGTTTTAGATTTATGACTGAGCTTCTAGATTTCTTTTCATAACAAAACTACACATCCCACTTCTAATGTGCCCCTGCACCTGCTTTTTTTTCTTCTTTATTTGAATAATTACAGGATCAAAATATTTTGCATGAGGTACTCCAGTAAATGTTAATCTCTTTAAATTCTCAGTTTCACCTGCTCATACACTTAAGATCCAATTTGCTCCAGTTCTTAAAATCCACAGAAGTTCAACAAAAATGCTTAATGCAGAAAATCTGCAAAATGTAAAGGAGTTTAATTCACTATAGTACATTTACTCTATTCAACCATTTTATTTTTAATTAAGCACTACCAAAAAAGTAAACTTTTTTACCCTCCAAAGAAAAGGGATGTTTTTTAATCTCAATTAATTAAATAAATATGTCCTAAATAGGAAGTCATCTAATATTTTAGGATAAATAAATACAACAGGATTATATACAGTAGGATACAGTAGGATTAAATACAATAGGATACAATAGGAATAAATACAATAGGATAAATAAATACAACAGGATAAATAAATGCAACATAACTTTTGCTACATGTAGATTGCAGTCCAACATATTATTTTTTTTCTAGTTTGAACCCAGAATTTTTAAAATGTGTTGCTTGAAAATATTTTCAAAAGCTATCTGCAATTAATATTTCTAATTTAGGTGTCACCAAGTGAAACTCTAGCCTGTCTACAGAGACAGTGAATATTAGTAAAGTCATGTCTAATAAAATGGATTTAAAGGCTGTAAGCAGAGAAAAGTCACAAAGCTTTAATCAAGTTGAAAAGAAAGTTTCAGCTGAGGAACTTACTGAAACTCACGAAAGGCACACAGATTTTTTTCCTTATTGCCTTATGTCACTGTTTGCAACAAAATCTCTCACTGCAGAACACCATCGCATTCAGCCATGAAACCTCAACACAGCTCATGTGGTAGTCCTTGTTGTTTAATGTTAACATGGTACATAAAATTTTAAGCTTTATTTAAAAGAAATGGAAGTATATTCTTTTTTAAAAACAAATGACAACACTAAAAAATATCTGGTGTATGTAACCATACTTTCCAATTTAGAGCCTTCAGTCTGAGAAAATAAAGTCATTTTTCAAAGGAAAGTGTGTCACAGACTGATGGAGAAAGTAGCAAAACACTTAAATACCTACAAGCTGTCCGATGTGTTCTTGCTTATTCTTTTCACAATTGCATTCTTCACTCTTCTTTTATCTTTACCACTTATTAAGGCCAGGTGTCTGCCTTCAGAAAGAATACAGAAGTTTGAACCATTGTTCTCTGAGTTTTTGTAAAAGCAAAAAAAAAAAGAAGTCATTAAGACAAAGAAAAGGGCTTTTCATTATTAGCACCTAATTGAGATGATTCTCCAGAGCATTATATTAAAGATAATTTAGGTCAGGTTTGCATTTACCGATGTAGATCTTACTTTCAGTGTTCCACCATATCCAGGCTGAAATTCATATTCTATGCTCTGAGTTTCCCTTATTTGAATAAAGTGGTCCTTTTTAGCTGTACAGTTTAATTTAATGATAGCATGTCCATTACTTATTATCATAGGCTATTTTTCATGTTTTAGTAGGACATAATAACAGACTTTTTAAGTAAAAGTTATGCTAGGCATTCAGATTGTTTCAGAGGCTGTATAATCATTTTCTTTTTCTTGATGATTATGCTTAGTTTTATGGCCTAAAAATGTATTTTAATTCTGTTTTACTTTCTGAGGTGGGATAGTAAAGCTGGCGATGGAGCTGTAGGCAAAATTTTATATATAAAATTAAACAGAAACTTTGGCTTTATCTCGGTTTTAATGAGAGGTTAAAGAAAAATAATTTCGTTTAAGGTACTGTGGCCAATTCTTCCTTGACCTAAAGTATTTTTTAGTGCTAAAATTGATGTTTTTAGGCTGGGAAAGCAACTGAAGGAGCTGAAGGTCAAGGGATAAACTGTCTGATGCAGCACGTTTCAAGATGAAAGCCAACCCTACAATCTATGTCACAGAGTAGAAGGAACTGGGAACTAAAGCAAAGCCCAGTGTTAAAGGGATGTTTTAAGACACTGTCTGCCTAAAGATTTATTTTATCTTTTTCTGCTTGGTGTTATTCTGTATGCCTGAAAAGCATTTAAACATTAATTCCTTCATTTTAGATGTCCTGCCACATGCTAGGAAACACAACATTATGAATTTTCTTGACCTAGGATATAAAGGACTACCTGTAAGCAGAAGCTCCTGATTAGGATCCTGATTCTCTCTAGAGTGCTGGTTAAGAAGGCTACAGCACTGTGAAGGAAGCATAATATTTTTGATTTTCCTGGGGTGACCTTCCTCAGGACTATCAAGAACTCTTGCTCTTAACAAGATTTCTTGTACTTCCTATTATAGGGAACAGAACCAAGACACAGCTTCAACAGATATCCCAGGTCCCTCTAGACCCTATGACTGCCTCTCTATAACTCAAGACCATTGTAAATTTACCAAAAGGTATTCTGAAGATTATAATTTTCTATATGTTAAAGTATACATTTCATTTGAGCTCAGTGTCTTGGATTGGTGTTCTTTCCAATAAATAATAGTAGTACTGCTACTACTAAATAATAATAATTAATAATGAATTAATAATAATAAATTATTAATAATAAAATAATAATGATAATGTCACACATTTGTTTACTGAGATAATTAAGCCTGTGGCTTATCAAAAGCTATCATTTTCCAGTCTTGTAAATTCTATTGCATTCATTCACCCATAGAAGATTACTGATGAAATCTCAGCTATTAATCTTTCTTGCTTTATATAATGAACACAGAAGTTTCCCCTCATCACTTTTAACTCTTTGACAGTGATAATACTTCCTCAATTGACAAGTAAGAAACTTTTTCAGACAGTCCATCACATGCAAGAAAACTTGAAGAGAACTATACTGTATTTTTATGGCAGAGGGTCAATAACAAGAAGTATTGTCAGTACTGTTCTTTCATCTTGAAAGAATATACCAGTATGCTTGTGACAAATATCTGCCTCTAAAACAGGCAGACAGGAAGCCAAAATTTTAGCAATTCTGATTTATTCATTCATGAATTTACTTCTGGAAGAAAGTAAATGGGTATATGGGTAAATGGGAAGAAAGTATATGGGTATTTATAGGTGAAATATAAGGAAAGCATAGCTGAATGACATAGATAAGTGATAACTCAGTGAAAATTGAATAAAATTTGAACACAAAAGAAATCACTTTAAGATACTGCCCTATCTTTTGAAAAATTATCTTGAGCATTAGCTTCAGAAATCTACTATTGGGGGGAGAGAGTTCAGGAGCACACACTTTTTTTTTAAAAAAAATTTTAACAGATCACACACTCATTAAATAGATGATCAAGAGCAACTTGCTGTTTAACAGGTCATAGAACTTACCTAGAAAATCCCTTGATATCATGATGAATATATATTTTTCAAGTTGACAAAGGCCAATTTATCACTTCTTCTTTATCAATCTAAATTCAAGGTTGAGCTTTAACTTAAGATTCTATTCTTCTCCTCATTTTCTGAAACATATATGTTACGATGACATAAGTTACACTCTTGAAATTAATGTCTCCCCTATATGCTAAAGACAGAACTTACATTGCTTACTTGAACTAGAAGTATAGTTAGGTTTCCTGAATTAATCATATTTGCAGATCAATTATTATGCTGGTTCTGCTACTATATCCTCATTAATGTCACAGTAAAAATATTTCTCTTCTCAGTTTTTGATCTGTATTTTCAAATTCCTTGTTATTACTGCACTTTTTTTTCATATACTAGGTTTAGGAGCCACCAACTGTGAAAAAAAAAAAATTGTCAGGAAAGCTATGCTTTATCTCCGTAACATCTGTTTAATCAAACACAATGTACTGAACTTCATTAATCTCTCATTATAATGCATTTTTCAATCAATCTTGGATGTCTTTTTCTCCCCTTTTCAGTTTGACTTTAGCATTTTAAAATAAGGGCATCTGAAATAGGCATACCATTCCACTAACAGACTTCTGTCATCCTCGAAAATTGGTCTGGAGCAATAAAAAACGTGAGATACTTCATTGTACCCTCCCTAGTCTCCTCCTACCTGACTACCATGTGACTTATCTATTGGAAGACTGCTTGTGAGTAACCAGGCAGTCATAATTTTCAGAAGATCAGTCTTTGTGACTATCATTTCATATGCTTCTGAGGACATACCTTGGGCACACCATAATATAGACTTAACCCAGGTTTGTCCTCAGCAAGCAGTATAGACATACACACTTATACCATACTCTCTTCTGGTGCTAAAGATATTTTTCTGCTATTTATAGAGTAACCTCTGCCATTTTTTCCCCTGCCCCCACCATTATGGGCATTCCGATTTGCTCATTCATCTTGATAATTTCTCTTTGAGAGAGTGAGCAATGGTGCCCCAGACACTATGGTCATAGCTTGTCCGCATTAGACAGAGATTATTTTAGGTCTAGAGATCAGTCATTCATTTCCTGCAACCAGCTGTAATATTGATCACACAAGATTTATATAAAAAATCAATGCAACCTGAGCTATTATCTAAACAAGTTCTCTCACTCATTAGTTTCAGTTACTCATCTCATTTTTCTATTGGTCCAGCAGGCAGAATGATAACAGTATTATTTCTGCATGTGTCTGTGCAGTCTGAATGGCCATTAGAGGAGATAGCAGAGACAGCTATCAGATGACCATATTTACAATCAGCAAATTACATTTATATATCGACAAATCTTAAGTGAATCTACATTCCTCTTAAAACAGAAAATACAATTTCTTTATATGTTAATAGTGTTTTTCTCCAAGATGGTTAAAATCGCCTCAGAATCACATCACTAATATAGGAATGCATGTTTGGAAGCCTCCTGTCATCCTGCTCAGAGAAGACCAGCTAGCACAAGTTGCTCAAGTTTGTTTCCAGTCAAGTTTTGTGTATTTCCAAAGACTGAGATGACACAGCTTCTCTGGTGTAGCATTTAGCCCGAGTTAGGCCTAACTGACAATGCCAATATATCAGCATTAGTCTCCACACTGTCCTTTGGTCCATAAAAGCTACGTAAGCTACCTAAACTTTATGAGTGTGTTGAGGGTTAGGGCTAGGCCAGCCACTGAACACTGACAGATGTTCTCGAACATCTCTACCTCCGCAAATGGGAAGGGAAAGGGAATGAGGTTTGTGGATTGGACTTTTATGGATTGGAAGAGAAAAATAAAGCAGACTGTCGTGGGTTGACTCAGGCCAGCAGCCAGGTGTCCCCATAGCCACTCTGTCACCCCTACTTATCTGCTTGACAGGGGGAGAAAATATTTCAAAGGGCTCAAGGTTTGAGGTAAGGACAGGGAGATCACTTTCATTTACCATCCCGGTCAAAACAGACTCGATTTGGGGGAAATTAATTAGGTTTATTAAAAGAACACATCAGAGAAGAGTAGTGAGAAATAAGAAAAGCAAACAGATCTTAAAAGCAAAACACCTTCCCCTCATCCATCCCTTCTTCCTGGGCTTAACATCAATCCTGGTTTCTCCACCTCCTCCCCTCGAGTGGTGCAGGGGGACAGGGAATGGAGTTTATGGTCAGTTCATCCAAAGTTGGTTCCATCGCTTCTTCACTCCAGAGGAGGAGTCTTCACTCTTCCCCAGACCATTGTGGGATCCCTCTCACAGGAGACAAGCTTCACGCCCTCTTCTCCAGCGTAAGTCATCCCACGAAGGGCAATTCATCACAAACTGCCCAACGTGAGACACCTCATGAGGGACAACCCACCCCTCATGAGTCTGAGGTGCAGTCCTTCGGGGAAACTGCTCCAGTGTGAGTCCCCCACAGTGTCACAGAAGTCCCACCAGCCAACCCGCTCCAGCGTGGGCATTCACTCTTCCACGGGCTACAGGTTCCGGCAGTGACCTGCTCCAATGAGGGCTTCCCACGGGCTACAGCCCCCTTCAGGCATCCACCCACACGGTGTGGGGTCCTCTGCCCCATGGTGGACATCTACACCCCGACCATGGGCTGCAGGGGGACAACCTGCTTCACCATGGTCTTCACCACGACACAGAGGGCTCTCTGCTCCAGCACCTGGAGCACATTTTCCCCTCCCTCCTTCTTCACTGACCTTGGTGTCTTCATGTATTCTCACTCCTCCGTCTCTGTGCCAGCTGTTGTGGCGCAGTTCTTTTTCCCCATTTCTTAAATATGTTTTCACAGAGGCATTCCTCTCCTATCATTTTACTAATAGACTCAGCCTTGGCCAGTGGTGGATCCCTCTTTGGAGCTGGCTGGCATTAACTCTGTCAAACTAGGGAAGCTTCTAACAGCTTCTTGCAGAAGTCATCCTGCATCTCCCCCCTGCACTGTCAAAATCTGGCCAGGCCAACCCAATACAAGCAGCTTTGATAAAACAATAAACTAAACACATATATATACAAAACCGATATTGAAGCTGACTCCCTCAGCTTGAAAGTAACCATTGCTGCTGCTACAGAGCAGGCAGAGACTGGGGAAGCCCCTGGCTCAGCGGCAGAGGGGAACTGGATACAGGAGCTGGATTCAGGAACTCAGGCAAGATCAGGCAGAGTCCTCCTCAGCTGTCAGCCACTGAAGAAGAGGGCTTAATGCCCATGATCCTTCACTTTTATATTGAATAGGACATATATAGAATGGAATACTCTTGTTGGTCACCTGTCCCGTCTATTACTCACTGGAGGTGAAACATTTTACTTCCTTAAGACCCCTTTTACTTCCCAACACCACCAGAATGGCACACAAGATCCACCAGTGGCCTTGGTCACTATAGGAGCAAGTATAAGCAAGAGACTTTCTGCATCCCAGTCTTTGGCAGCAACTGTAAACGTCAGATATTATCACTTCTAGTGGCAGATACTGACTGCAGAAACATGCTGTCAACTTCAGAAAGTGCAACCTCTTAGAAGAGGCTGAACTGAAAAGTAAAATCATTGAACTAAAATTTGTTCTGTTTAGCTCAAACCAGAACATAATGTTCTACCGCACCTAAGGGAAAAAGATCTTTTACTAATGCTTAAATGATTTGGATTTTATTTAATAATTGTTTCAATTTGTGCCCATTGACTCTTGTCCTGTCACTGGACACCATTGAGAAGAGTCTGGATCTGTATTTTTGCTCACTGTAACCAAAAGGGAGACTGGTAAGATATCCAGTGAATGATACCACTCGCACTTCTTGGATCTTTCTAACCTCAGTCTTATCTTTCCTCATCAGTTCATTTACCTATTTTTAAGAGGTAGCCTTTTTCTTCTGGTTTATCCCATTGATATGTAAAAGCTGCCATGTACAATCACCATGGACAAAAGTCATTGTACAAATGCTCATCACAAAACGTGGCTGGCTGGAATCTGGGAGCAGGAGGAAAACGGGTTTCATTACCAAATGCTAAGTATATTATTGCACTCGAAAACCTTGATAGTTCATCCAAGCAGACTTGAGAGAATACTTGCAGACATTATTCCTTGCTCTGCAAAGGAGAGCTAATGCCCCTAAACCAGGAAGTAAAGGAAGGAGACCACATCTTAATGAATGTTGTTACATCAAAATATCTTTTCTTTGATGTGGCACAGAATAAGGTCATTCAGATATCAGGGTAAGGTTCTCTGCTGCACTCGGCTGAGAAGCAGATCTTCCAAAGCAGCTCTAGAGGTGAGACTGAAGCAGAATTCGTATAACGGAAGAGGATATTATCACAGAATCACAGAATGGCAGAGGTTGGAAAGGACCTCTGGAGATCATCTAGTCCAACGTCCCCTACCAGAACAGGTTCACCCAGAACAGGTTGCACAGGATGATGTCCAAATGGGTTTTGAACGTCTCCTGAAATGGGCACTGCACCATGTCTCTGAACATCCTGTCCCAGTGCTCTGCCCTTCTCAAGGTAAAGAAGTTCCTCCTCATGTTTAAATGATGCTTCCTATGTTCAAGTTTGTGCCCATTACTTGTTGTCCTGTTACTGGGCACCACTGAAAAAAGGCAGGCCCCATCCTCCTGACACCGACCATTTAAGTATTTATAAATATTGTTAAGATTCCCCCTCAGTTTTCTCTTCCCCAGACTAAAAAGGTTCAAGTCCCTCAGACTTTCTTCATAAGAGATAAGTCGCCTAATCATCTTTGTAGCCCTTTGCTTTACCTTTTCCAGCAGTTCCCTGTCTTTCTTGAAGTGAGGAGCCCAGAACTGGACTGAGTATTCCACATGTGGTCTCATCAGGATGGAGCAGAGCGGGAGGATGACCTCCCTCAACCTGCTGGCCACGCTCTTGATGCACACCAGAATGCCTTGACCTTCTTGATCACGAGGGCATGTTACTTGCTTATGGTCATCCTGTTATTCACCAGGACTCCCGTGTCTTTTTCCATAGAGCTGCTTTCTGACAACTCAGTCTCCAACCTGTACTTATACATGGCATTATATATCCCTGGGTGCAATACCTTACACTTACCTCTGTTGAATTTCATAAGGTTACTCTTTGCCCAACTCTCCAGCCTGTCCAGGTCATGCTGGGTGGCCGCGCAGCCTTCTGGCACATCAGCCACTCCTCTCAGTTCTGTATCATCAGCAAACTTGCTGAGAGTACACACTATATCCTAATCCAGGTCATTGACGAATATACAGAACAGGACTGAACCCAGTGCTGCCACCTGGGGAACGCTTCTTTTTATGAACCTCCAACTAGACTGTGCCTCTTATCACAACCCTCTGATTTCTGTTTGTCAGTCAATTTTCAATCCACCCCACTGCCCACCCATCTAATCCACACTTGCTAAGCTTGCCTATAAGGATGCTGTGGGAGATGCTGTCAAAAGCCTTGCTGAAGTCGAAGTACATTGACTGCCCTTCCTTCATCTACACATCCATATCACGGAAAAAGACAACTTTTCCTACTTATCTTTACCATGACATGTTTTTACATCAACCTTTTCCCAAACCTTTAGAGGGTCAAACCCCACCATTAGAAGTAGAAAATAAGCACTGCAATGCTAGGATCTCCCTTATCTCCCTTGCTAGAGGGTAAGTCCTTCTACACAACATTTAAATATGTCACTGTGGAGGCCATTCCTTCATCCTCAAGACAATTTAGTTGGTAAGTTTGGTCAGAGTGTAACTCTGTTTCTGTTTCTGTTATTGCTTACCTTGTGAGGTCTTTAACTGGGGTGATCCTGATGATGGTCTTGCATTCTTTGCTCACATTCTCTCCCTTGAAGAATAGTTTGCATCAGTGGCTATTGGAAAAATCTTTTCTGTCACAATCTAACATGTTAAAGAACTCCTATGTGACGACTAATGTTGTATATAAGCTGGGTTGCACCTGCTGTTCAGGAGGGACAAATCACAGGGCTTTGATGACATCCTCAACACTATTTTGCTTTCTTTCTAAATTGTCTTCTAAAAGAAATGAGAAGTCCTGGCTCAGCTCCTGAAATGCTCCCTATTTCTTCCATCTACTCCCTTCTACAAGCAGCAAGGGTCTGAAATCTGTCTGGTATCCCCACTGAACAGCTCACTATTTCTTCCAGAACAGGGGCTTAGAAGAACAGGGAATGAGGCAGAAGTGCCTGCGGCTGAAGCCTTTGAAGACTTTCAGGAGAAGAAAGCTTTTTTATGGACCTGCTTTGGTTTGCAGACTCATCAGTATCCACAGTGCCCAGACAGCTGCATTGCTCGCTGGAAAAAACTCCACTCCAGGTCACTCAGCAGATAAGTGAGATCATGACTTAGTCCTTTGGTTCACTAAAGCGTTGTCCAGAGATATGGAACTTTTTTCTGTACCAATTCTAGTAGCTATTCTAGTAGCAATTCTAGAGCTGCCTTTACATCTCTCAACAAATATGTAAAGTATTTTTTACTTTTCAGTATTTCTGGAATAAGTAGCAGCACCACTCTTGTTGATGGGAGATCCTAACCCACTGGTGAAACACCTAATAGCAGCATTGCTACTTACAAGAAACTGTGCAGTCAGTCTCTGAAGGACCCAGCTCTCCTGTGTAGCAGAACCCTTTAACGTGTTCATGCAGAGACTTACACAGACCCTGCTGACAAGTTCAATTTCAATATTTATCCCTCCAGCATTATTTGGTGGGATGACAATCCTGATCCACCTGAAAAAAACCACTGTCATTTGCTGACTTATAGATCTCTTTTGAGGCAACGATTTTATTAGTCTCTCTGGCCGAATACTTCACATCACTTCAGCAGAATTTGAAACAGCTTGTGGCTTATCTCTGTCACAGAAACATACCTGGGAAGACATTCATGCTCGGTTTGCTCCATTTTATCATTCTTTTGCCTTGATCTGATGCAAAACAGTCAGAAGAGAAAGTACGGAATCCACACAGGCTGGGATGTCTTGGTTTGCATTTATGAATTTCCTACACTTCCTACTTTCCCTTAAGGAAATCACAGAGTGTCTAGACAACAATTCTTACTATATACATTCTCAAAAAAAGTATTGGTGGTCCACCTGACATATTGCAGACCAATTTCCAGCATGATAATTGGGAGAGAGTATTATCAGAATATGTAGGGATTTATCAAAATATTTCACTCCTATACGATAAGGAAAATGTTTTGAAGGAGTTTTCTGTCCCTCACTAGTGAATCTGGTTGATTAGTGATTATGATTTCTGTTTTTTCTACTTTAATTTCTATATTTTGTTCTGAAAATACATGGCTGCTACACATAAACTAAAATAAAAAAAATGAAAAAAGATTCTCAGCATAATTAAAACATGTACCTTAAATATTTCCCATTCAGTTTCAGTACAACATCTTATTTGGCTGAGCCGCTCTTCATCATCTTTGAAAAATAATGGGGAACGCAAGAGGTAACTGAGGACTGGAAAAAAGCCAATATCAATTCCATCTTCAAAAAACGGCAAGGAGGACGCTGGCAACTACAGGCCAGTCAGCCTCACCTTCCTCCCTAGGAAGATGATGGAGCGACTCATTCTGAAGGCCATCTCTAATCAATTGGAAGAAAAGGAAGTTATCAGGTGTAGCCAGTGTGGATTTACCAAGGGGAAATCTTGCCTGACTAATCTGATATCCTTCTATGAAGGCATGACCAAATGGGTTGATGAAGGGGGAGAAGTGGATGTCATATACCTTGACTTGAGTAAGGCCTTCCATACTGTCCCCCATAGCATCCTAGCAGGAAAATTCAAGAAATGTGGGATAGATGATTGGGCTGTGAGGTGGGTTGTGAACTGGCTCAACAACAGAGTTCAGAGGGTTGTGATCAGCAGCACAGAGTCAAGCTAGAGGCCTGAGGCCAGTGGAGTTCCCCAGGAATCAGTACTGGGTCCAGTTTTGTTCAATATCTTCATCAACAACCTCAATGAGGGGATAGACTGCACCCTCAGCAAAACTGGGAGGGGTGGCTGACACACAGGAAGGCTGTGCTGCCATCCAACAAGATCTGGACAGGCTGGAGAAAGGCAAAGGTGAACCTCATGAAGTTCAATAAGGATAAGTGTAGATCCTGTATCTGGGAAGGAATAACATCAGGCACCAGGACAAATTAGGGGATGTCCTACTGGAGAGCAAGCCCATGGAGAAAGACTTCAGAGTCTTAGAGGACGGTAAGTTGTCCATGGGACAGCAGTGTGCCCTTGCGGCCAAGAGGACCAATGGGATCCTGGGGTGCATTAAGAAACGTGTGTCCAGCAGGTCTAGGGAAATTCTCCTCCCCCTCTACTCTGTCCTGGTGAGACCACACCTGCAATACTGTCCAGTAGAATATTGTCCAGTTTTGGGCTCCCCAATGCAAGAGAGACAGGGACCTGCTGGAGAGAGTCCAATGGAGAGCTACAAGGATGATTAAGGGACTTGAACATCTTCCCTGTGAAGACAGATTGAGAAAACTGAGGCTGTTTAGCCTTGAAAGGAGATGGCTGAGAGGGGATCTTATTAAAGTATAGAAATATCTGAGGGGTGAGTGTCAAGGGGAAGGGGACAATCTCTACTTGGGTGTGCCCAATAATAGAACAAGGAATAATGGGTTTAATCTAGAACATAGGAAGTTCCACCTCAACATGAGGAGAAATTTCTTTACTGTAAGGGTGATGGAGCACTGGGACAGGCTGCCTAGACAGGTTGTGGAGTCTCCTTCTCTGGAGACTTTCAAACCACGCCTGGATGTGTTCCTGTGTGCCCTAGGGGATCCTGCTCTGGCAGAGGGGTTGAACTAGGTGATATCTAGAGGTCCCTTCCAACCCCAAACATTCTATGATTCTATGATTCTATGATTCTATGATTCTATGATCTGGCTGCTAAATCTATCCATGAAAGATTTCAAGACACGATAAATTTGAAATCTGTTGTAAGGAAATAACTAAAAATTACCATTCTTAAGTATGATTTTAAATCATATTTTGTCAAAAAAATCAAGATATCTACACTGACTATAGTTAAACTCCGAAAAAAGCTTCTATAAAATTTGATGTTTATTTAACAGGTAATTTAAAAAACTCTTTGACACTATTGGTAATAAATCATACAGTTTATCTGGTAGTCAAGTATGCTGAGTACCCCATCAGCTGTCTCTGAGCTTCAAATGCATTATAAACTTTATTCAGATATCCTCTTTAAAATACTGGTTGTCTAATCCATACCCCCTCTCTAGTCCAATAACATGTTTTATCCAGTGACAAAGATTATTAAGAAATACAGAAACAATATTTCTTTCCGACTGGCAAAAGGAAGTTGAAAGAGCCAGAAAGTTTGGCAGGAAGAGCCGTGATTTCCAAAGACTGTGACTACTAGAATATCTGTGATAACTGTGAATATCTGTGACAGTTATATGCTGTCATCTGTGCTGTTGCTCTCCCTGTGCCATTGAATATGTTTGTAAGTGACCTGAAAAGGTGGAGAAGAAGTGAGCAATAAGCTGAGAAAATTTGTTGATGATAGGAAGTTTCTCAAGATAGTGTCTCACACAGAACTGCAAAAATGATTTAAAAACTGAGCAACTGGGAAGTAAAGTGTCACATTAAATTGAGCACTGGTAAATATAAAGAGATGCACTTCCCATGGAGGAGGAAAACAATGATAATTTCACATGCAAAGTAGTGAGCAATTGGTTAGTATTTTCCCCAAAATTTTAGGGAATGGTCAAAGAAAGCATCAGCTTAGCACTTAGTATTGGTCAGAAAGGCATGACAATACCTGTGCAAAGAATTCAGTGAAGGGCACCAAGGAATATCAAAAGTATGGAACTACTTCCACAAGAGAAACAATTAATTATGCAAGGAATCTCGATTCTCAAAAGAAAGAGCTAAGAAATATTGTAGTAGATTTCCACAAATACACAAGGCGTGGAGAGGTTGAGAGGTTTTTTTTGTTCAATTACTGTGTGTTTTGCATTGCAAGAATGAGAGAGCATCAACTAAATATGTAGGACAGTGGTTTAAAACAAGCCCCAAAAAGAAGTTTGCCATGCTGCTGTAGCAGAGCTGTCAAACTCCTTGTTAAAAGATTCTGTGGACTTCACTGGATTTAGAGAAAGATCTTCATGTGAAAAAAGTCATATTTAGTGTTACTAAATACAGAAAATAACATACTATATGTACTTTGCTTGTCTCAGTAATCATCTTTTTTTGTTTTGTCTTTATTTTTTATTAGTGGTTGTAGCGGGAAGACCATCTATTCAGCCCTGATGGATATATTTTGTCTGAAGTACAGTGCTTTGGGCCACGTACGTCTTTATAATTTTCTGTCTTGCTTGTATATAAAAGCATCATAACAAAATTTTAAAAGGCTTTCCAGTTAATTCAGATGAAGTATTGGCATTATTCAGTGGTACTTTGCACTTGCAAGAGATTAAAATACTAGACTTGAATGAAATTTAATGTGTCAGGTAAAATTGAGCTTGGTAGTATTAACACATGTTCTAAGATGTTCTTATGACTGTATCAGGCACTGAGGAAGATGTCTGACTACAAAAGGCAAACGAAACTAAAGTTCTGAATGTAACAGTGAGTGATGAGGGATGCGTAACATTTTCTGGAAATGTTGTGGTTTAATGTGACATGCCTTAGAAAAGACCACTACATTAGTATAGGTTTTTCATTTAAAATGATATGTAAGTGACACTATTGTCTAATGGAAACGCATTCATATGCTATCACATATTTGTTAGAAAAGCGAAAGCTAAAGAATTGCGGCTGGCACTGGAAGGGAAGGCTGTGAGGTTTATGGCAATATTTGGTTCCCATGAGAACAGATTATGTCCACAGTCAGAGAGGAGCATTTGGAAAATGTCCGTCTTCTGCTAAATGAAGTTTGACTGTATTAAACATTTAGGTTACACCTCCAGGGAACACATATGCGCAAAAAATATATATGTTGCCTGAAATTATAGAATAAGTTTATCCAGAAAACCTTTTGAAGTAAAAAAACCTTTTTATATAAACCAAGACATTACTAGTAAAAACATGCTTGAAAATGCAAAATACTGTTGTCATTCATTTTAACAGCATTAGTAAAACTTAGTGTAACTTATTATTTTTATCTTGCTAATCATTTTAGATGTTTGAAAACTGATTTTCCTCTGATTAAAAGCTGGAAGATTTGTAAATCAAACTAAGTTCTTGTCTGCATTGCACGGATTAAAAGACTTTTAAAATATTTTTTAATTTGGTCATATTTTATTTCTATTTTTCATTATGATACTGTTTTAGACCATTTCAGTATTAATTTTTAGGAAAACGAAATAATCTCTCAAGGCCTGGATATGAAAATAGCTCATTTAGAGTCTATGCAATACCTATGACATTTCTTGATTACTGAATATTGGCCTCTGTGTTCCACATGGAGCTTTACTGAGGCATGTTAAGCGGAAAATTTATGAAGTTGAAGATATTTTTCTGCTGACTGCTGCCTCTTCCTGCTGCTGCACTGCAGCACATTGATCCTTCCATCTCCAGCTTAGCCTCATCACTTCAGCCTGACCCCACATCCCATCCTCTTTCTTGAATGGGGGAGGGATGGGGAACGGCACACGTGTTGAAATGAGATCCTTTCACACCACGAATATGGAGGAGGATTTGCTTCTTAATGCTAATCATAGTTACTAAAATAGTCCATAAGACTATGCTCTCTATGTTAATCTTGAAAAGACATTCATAGGCCACCTGTTCTGGATTAGACTGCTAGATTGATTTTGCAACACAGTAGCTGCAAAAAATGTTTGCAGACCATATATAGACATTTACAAAGGTTAAGGACAGACCATGTTTGGCAAAAATATATTTCAAAAAAAACCCCCTCTGTCTAAGGGAGATCTATAAACTGAGATCTCCGGGTTAAATGAAGGCTTTTTTTCCTGGTCTTTGGCAGATTCGTGAAAGGAGAAGTTTATCTGATTAAATGCTGTACAAAAAGTTCAGAAAGGTTTTTGATTCATAAATATGCATTAATTTCCTGGGTCCTTTTCCCATGGTAGAGAGGAGCTAAGTTATGATATTTTCTTTCATTCCATCTACATGCTGCTCTCTCTTTCTCTGTGTAACAAGCCTACTGTGTCTTCAAGATTAAATATAAATCATAGCAACACACCTTAACATACTATTCTTTTATGACTGTATTTTTGCAAAGTGACACAACAGTTAGCGATTCCCAGTTTGTCCCTGGCCATTCTCACTTTCACCAGCTTTCATGACTGTTATATTTTATGAAATGTTTTCCATAATTATAGCCGTTCAAAAGTTTAAAGCGATATAATAGCTGGATAAACCCTCATACAGTGAATAGGTCTTGCAGTTCTAGGAGAGTAAAAACATTTTCATTGAGATATGATCTAACATTTTAATTTACATTAAGCAAAACAGTATAAAAATGTTTCATTTTAATTTGTTCCATGTGTCACTGTTGGACAAAATATAACACGTTTTCCCACATGAGTTTATAAAAACATCCAGAGGCTCAGATGCCTCACAATATCCAGCTTTCTGTTAATATGTAGTGGATGAGCAGGATTGATTCAAATATGTATCAAAGAAATTGACAATAATCCTAAATAAGATTTAAGTTAACAAAAGCATTCACTTTACAAATCAAAAACATACTACCTAGCATACCATCATAAATTCAGGTTATTTCTTTCTTTATTTCTAACATAAAGTACACAATATTCCACATCACAGGGTTTTTTCACAGTATATTCTCTTACCATTTATAAACCTTTGTCAGAAACATAAATCTATTTACCTGTGTGGCAGTTTCTGTGGATTTTTAAAAGAATTTTATTTATGAAAGTGCAAGTTACAGCAGATAACTGGTAACATATTATCATATGCCACTGAACTAGTTACACAGAAGAAATTATCTGTAGAGCAGATGGTCTATAACAGCATAAACATTACTAATTTTAATGGATAGTCAGGCTATTTTATAATATTTTGTTCTATTTAAAATCAAGGACAATAAAGTAGGTAGGGGGTCAAGCAATTATCCACCCGAATATAGCTACTTATCTCATTCTGGAGCTGGTCAATAATCACTCAAATTTGTTTGCTTCTGTAGGATTCTAGACTTGAGTTAATCTACATTATTTCTGAGCAATTTCCACATAAAACGAAGTAAACAGGAAAGCCAAAACAAAAGCCAGAGAGTTTCTATCACTTCCCCTTTATTGCAATAAAATTGTTATGGTTTTTTTTTCTTGTTTAAATGCTGCTACTACTATTTGTTGAATTTAAAGTATTTTACTCTTGCTTTACAGAGCAGAGTTGTTGGAAAGAAGAGCCATTTATAGGGGAAAAAGAATAAAAACAAGAGGATTTTCTAGAGTTATTCAGGCCTTTATTTCATCTGATTTACCTATTACAGTGTAAAAGTGTAATGGGAAGACAACTAATTAGAAAAAAAAGTAGATAAATATATGAAACAGTTAAGTAATGAAAATATTTAACTTCAAATGTCACATTGTAGAGTCCCAATGTTCGGCTTCTCCATGTGAAATACAGAGGGTTACACTGCAGAATGACAGACTGCTTATCTAAATTTCTTTCATACTTGTGAATCCTCAACAAGAGCAATTTTATGCAGACCAAACTGTATCTTTGGTGGCATCTGGGTAATTTCAATGAGTTACAGCAGTGCAGGTGAGCACGTGGCTGTGTAATCAGAAATTAACAGCTCTTTCGATGATGCAGAAACAGGGTGATGCTCCCTTTTCATACATGTCTTGATCTTGTGAGGTACAAATGAGAGAGGAAAAAACAATCTGTTTAAATTAATAGAGACCAATTTAAGTAAACAGATATGTACAAGCAGATCTATCAAATATAAATACATAATTTATTTCTAATCAATTTGCATAGTAGATTTATACCTATGCAAAACTCAACGTGGACTATGTTACGCTTGCAGAAATAACACATCAGCATCACCAGCGCATCTGCACTGGAACTTCCCATGCAGTTGTACAGGAATTGACACAGGAGAAAAGGATGTAAGCAGGTAGAAAGAATAAATAGGACAGAAATTTAACTCCACTCTCAATGGTCACTGGCCAGATTTGTTAAGGGCTGTTATTTTTTGTTGACATACAACACTATGTCAACAATTCCCTGAAAAAAGAAAAGGCATAGAAGAAGAATTTTAACTTTCATTATTTTGGATTGTGAAATTTGGTAATGATATTCAGTTTATACTAGTCCCAACAAACAGTGTGATTAGGACTACATTTTCTTATTTCACAGCTTTTCATATCCCTTATACATTGCTAGAAATTCATGGCTTCCTTGGTTGGGCTTTTTTGTTGTTTTGTTGTATTTTTCTGTATAAGAAGGTAAGAAAGTAAGATCAAGCAAGTAGTGAAATCCAAACACAGATTAAATACATTGTAAAGAAGGTGACTACTTTTTTATGACACTGAGGTCAGGCACAGAAATCAAAATGAAAAAAAGAAGAAGGTCGATTTAAAAAAAGTAAATATTTTATTACACTTGAATATCATAGAATCATAGAATGGCCTAGGCTGGAAGGGACCTTAGAGATCATCTAGTCCAACCTCCCTGTTGTGGGCAGGGACGCCACCTCTCGACTAGACCAGGCAACACATGGGGACCGAGCGGGAATTGAACCCGCGACCTTGGTGTTGATCCTTGTTGCCAGCACCACGCTCAAACCACTGAGCTAATCGGCCCCCTAATATCATTAAATACATATGGTTTTAAGTACATTTTCTCCATTTTTACGGAATTAGTGTATTGTATGCTTTTTGTTTGTTTTTTGTTTTGTTTTTTGTTTTTTAAGCATTGAATGAGTAATCATCTATTTTCCATAATATTTAATAGTAAATTTCAAAATATACTTCTGTGGATCAATCCAGTTAGGTTGCCATTGCTTGGGTTCCCAATCAGATTTTTTTTTTCTTGAGAAGAGAGGGCAAAAAACCCAACCAAATGAATTAAAAAAGAAAAGCCAGAAAGTATTTATATAGTCTGTAGTGAGGCTAGTTATAGTCACTCTTATTCTTTCTGTTTCTACCTTTGAAAATATGTTTAGGACTTAGTCATAAAATGTAATAACTCTCAGTGGCTGCAAGGCATGTGGTATTGGCTTTTAGAAAGTGAATAAGATTACATTTCCAAGTTAGATTTTAGCATTTTTTAATAATCGAATACTACTCTGATACTTCAAAATTCACTGTTTGATTGGATAACGAGATGCTTTGTACAGTTTTTCTTAGTTTGTTTCAAAATTTAATCAAGTGGATTTTGTTAGTCTGAGGAATAAAAGATTCCATGTTTAGACACATTTTTTCTGCAACAGCAGCTGGAGATTATGAAGAAAATGCATCCCCCGAAGTATGAAGCAGGAGACAAATAAGTAACGGCAGCAGCAGTATTGACTGCAACAATGTTTTCCATGAATGCACTTTGCTCATCTGTCTCTGCTTTGACCATAGAAGATTCATTCTTTGTAATAAACAAAACTAGTGATTTTCTAGACAATGATGGGTATTCCTCCATTAAGCTGTCTTTTGATGCATTATACTTCATCTCCTATAATCCATCTTTTTTATTGTTGTTTTTTAAATAATCACCCCACAAAATCATAAGTTTTCACGCAAGAAATTGATAATTCACATTAAGTGTTTACAAATATTTCTACTTGAGTAAATAATTTCTTTTCAAATGCAGTCCTTAATAGCTAATTAGATTTTCTGATAGCACTAGCTACCATCATGGGGATAATATACGAAAACTGTTCCATCAGCAAAATTAAAGGATAAAGCACTTGATTTTTTCTTTCTTCAACATTTATGCTTCACTGATAAATTTTTCTCTTACTTTTAAAAATACAGACAATGACACAGCCTTTAAAGGCAGCATAGTAACCCTTTTCACAGTGTACGTAAAGCAGACAAATATCAGCTTAGAAGGTTTCAGTTGCAGCCAAGTAAATCCAAATTTGCGATAGATCTGATATTTACCTGACAGGCTTGTTAAAGAATCATAGCAATGAGTGGTTTTCAGCACAAAGCTTAAGAAAAAAAAGTAAAAGTAAACCACCACAAAATTTAAAACACTTTAACACTGGGAACTAAATGAGAACAATGATTCAACTCCATCAGGGAAACAGGTTCCATTTGATTTTTGTTCTGTCATTTTCTACAAATTTTGAAAAATTCTGTCCAAACTGGTGTCTTTAGTTGTTCACAATATCTATGTGCTACTGCAAGAAAAATTAGAAACTCTAAGTCCTAATTTCTACTCAGATTCATAGCCTGAACATGTTCTATGTAGAGAATCCACATGTATGAGCTACATGATAGGTAAGGAATGCATTTGTCAATGAAAAGGTGTATTCCTTCTCATGTAGCAAAGTTCTTTCTTCTTATGCTTTGTTCTTGGAGCCAAAGAGGAGATTTTGGTTTAGCATACAGAAAAAAAGGTCTTAGCAATGTTTCTTGTAGTAAGTATTAAGATATTGGTCTTTGAGGTTTGGTGACTTGGTGTCATAGTGAAAACAACAGCAGCAGCAACAACAACAAAACAGCTGGATGGCTGCGTTCCCAGACTGGGTGCACTAAAATCTATGAATAAGGTTGATATGTCAGGCTTTTTTTCAGTACTTACTTTTGAATTTTTATCTGAAGTTTGTTAAATTTGGTTTGTTTGTTGATTGGTTGTTTGGTTTTTTTTAATGTTAGATGCAGTTAAGCATCAAAGTGACTTTTTTTAAAAATAATTCGTTGCTGGGGAAATATATATACATTTCTCCTGACCCTTCTATTTGTCAGTTCCATGAGCATATCTGCCAGAGTACCTATTTGCTAAAATAACTGTAGAAAATAAACACAAATATCCTGTTAATGGATGGTTTTCTGGTTCTGTTACACCCTACTAGGCATTATAAGTCTCATAAACACACTTGATGTTTACTATATTTCTGAAAATACCAGGTCTTACAAACATCTATTTCAAATTTAAGAATTGAGATTTTGAAAATCTTAACAGTGAAAAAAAAGTATTTAAATATACAGGCATAGATCAGTTTTAAAGAGCTAGAGATTAAGAAATCATAGAAATAATTTTTTTTCATATTTTATTAACATACTCCTATTGATATTTTTTATTAACATATCATGATTTTAGGGGTCTGGGACATAACTGAATTTGATCCTTTGTAATGTGAGGAACAGATGTTCAGTAAATATTTTTCTTCTTCACTTCCTCCCTGAGTAATTTTTCCTTCTTTGCACAATTATCTCACATATTTGTTTCCTGTATAAGTCAGATCTACAACACAGATCAACTCACCACCCACAGTTAAGGAGAAGTATTCTGCCACATGAAAATAAAGAAAAGTATTCTGCATCAGCTGCTTTCCATTGAGTGAAAGAAGAAATATGTTCCCAACCTTTCAGCTTGACAAGTTATGTATAAAAGACAGAGCACATCCCTATTTATTTATTTTTTCTTCATCAGCCACTAGGATGATTATATTTATATAGACATATTATATAATGAAAAGCAGAAAAAAATGGTTAAAATATGGATGTAATTATCTCAATGCTCTTTGTAATTGTCTCCAGACAGAATATCCTCATCTCATGCTACTTAGACAAAATATAATGCTTCAGATACGGAGATACTATTATTATTTACCTTTTCTAGAACATTTGACAAAACTATGTGTATACAAGACCTTTTTTGATGATGTTTTCACATTTACATGAATGATAGGCTTCCTTTCCTAAATTATTTTAAATCTCTGAGGGAATAAATTTCCTGAACTGAAGAATAGTCATACTGGGTCAGTTTAATGGTCACTCTCACTTTGTATTTTTTATGCAAAATATGACCAGGATTGCATGGTAAGGAAAAAAAGTATAATAAGCAGTAGCCATATAGAACTATCCTTTCCCAAGGAAAGCTCCAATGTCTGGAGCTTTTAACCTGTAATTTTTTCCAATCACTATTCACAACTGGTACCTACTAAAGCTTTTCTGCAGAAGATTTGGGCTTTTCACTGCTCCTGAAAGTCCTAGTGAGCCGTATTTGGGCTGTGTGTCTCTCTTTCCTTTGCACAGAAACCAGAGAATGATGGCTCAGCATTATCCTTTACCTAAACATGGAGTCAGGAGTGCCACACATCAGGATGCAGACTGGGAAATGTTTCCAGAGTCTACTGTATAGGCATATTTTATAACATTTAATTTGTTGTTTAGAAGAACACCTATACTATTCTCAATACCTTTGGATGTAGATGTGAAGGCAAAAAGCACATCAGCTGAGATATTGGGAAAGAAACAGGCACATCCAGACTGATTCATATCACTTATTGTAGGTACCTATCTTACAATGAAGTGCATCAACCTCCCCAGAGGCCTATTTATTTCCATTGGTTCCACAGGAGTGGCTGGGTGACTGGCTTAGGCATGAATAATGAACTTTCAGTTACCTGTGCCATGCTGGGTGGATTACATTATTGGTGCACTCATATGTATTTAGAAACAGTCTGGCATAATCTTGTCATAATTGTTTTACTTTTCTTCACAAGATGTAAAAATTTGGGGTAAAATATGCAAAATATTTTAACATATTCTTACATTCAGAAATACTGATCATTTACTTGCTTAAACTTTACTATGAATATACTTGATGGTGTATTACTAAGCATTATGTAAGGAGTGTGTAAATTATATTGACTCATAAACAGAAAAGAGAGTTAATCCATTTTGTAAAATCTACCTGGCCAAACGGCACAGTGGTGCTGTGGTACCAGAAACAGAAGAAACTCAAGCATGCATGGTGTCATACAGCTGGGCCATGCACCATTATCACATATAGTTAACCACTGATATATCTGCATACCTGTGGGTCTGAGCCTGAATCTGTAAATCAGAGAGATTACTCAGCTGGGCATTGGGCTCCTATCCAGGCCGACATGCTGCTTCTTCCTGCTTTTCCTCTGCATACTGGACCCTGTCATAACCCTTGGAGAAAATTTCTCAGTTTCTCTATGCTTGCAGGGTAATTATGGCTATAGAATAACTTACTGACAGCTTGACTGAAATCAGTATTAGGGTTGTTTTAACACTTTTATCACCACCTGAAATATTTTGCAAGAAACACGTGTCCTGGTTTATTTTCATAACCGAGTTTAAATAGATTTTTAAAGAAAATTAGTATTCATGTAAATGAAGAAATATTTTTTATAAAAAAAGACAAGTTTTAGTGTCTTCATTTTCAGTTGCTGCACAAAAATATATTTTCACATAAGTACACCAAATTTTGATAATTGGTAGCGATTTTTCAAAAGTCATCTCTCTGAAAAACATCAGATACAATTACATGTATTTTACATTTCTCGAAAACACAACTTTAAAGTGATTCTTACACTAATATCATAGTCCTTGCAGTTCAAAATTAATTTTTTCTTATGTTTGGTAAAAATACTGTTCTATCTAGGTAACTGGTATTTCAAGACCAGACAATAAAATATTCACTCATACTCAAGAATTGCTTAATCCATAGATAGCATTACTGACCAGGAGGATTTCTTAGTGATAAAAAAATCACCCAGTTTGAATGTAAAGTTTTTAGTATTAAATATACTACACTCTTCTGGTTTCTAGAAAACTGTACACATTATTTATTTTTGCATAGCGCCCTGGATTGAATTTCACCTTCAGTTTACAATTTAGGGCTTCCCGATATTATTTAAACCTCCCGTTAGAAATATATTGGTTCACTTGAACTTGTAACTGTGAATTTTATACACATTTTTCTCTGAAAAATTATTTTTCTTCATTGGAAAGAGAGAAAATCGATTACAATTTTATCACCTGCATTTGCTGTTTTCCCAATGCAAGGATCTTCTTAAATTTCATTACAGTTCCTAACTCAGTTAATTTTGCAGGTGACAGAATCATGGAATAATCCAGGCTAGAAGGGACCTCAGAAATCAACCTTGTGCTCTAAGTCCAACGCCTTGCTCAAAGTAGCTCTGATCAGATCAGGTTGCTAATGGTTTTGTCCAGTCAAGCCTGTGTGCTGTAAAGAAAGAGAGATAACATTTTCTACATCCTTTGCTGCGTTGTTCCAGGTTATTTCAATGATACCTCCTAAAATATGAATGTAAAGCTTTATCTTGTATGAAGTGAAAATAAGCTTGGGAGAAGTTATACAAAGCACCCAGGACAGCTGCTGAAACATTGTACCTTGTACCTCATTCGTTATTCATTAATGCCAAAACTAGACAGACACATTAACTTCCAAAAGCGTTTAACCCTCTAGTGAGTAATCTAAAGTCTTAAAAAGATGAACAATAGGGAGAAGTTCAAATTAGGAACAAAGTGAGAAAACATCTGCCAGGAACGATTGAGGCTTTAATCTTGAAGGCATATGCTATCAATGTGGCACAAAGCCTTTGAACTGTAGTCTCATTACTCTTAAAACATATACCATTTCATGAGTGATAAATATCTACTGCCTTTGTTTTAGGAAAAGAAGTTGTGATCACATTTTCAAGGGCAACAAGAAAACCATGGTGGCCGTATGTATTAGTTTCCTTAACATGACTGTAATTTTTTTGAGGCTTGAAAAAAGGAATTTCCAGATAGGTTACCACCATGCAGGCATAGTTTACCTGCACATGTGCTACACAGCTCACCTTAACATGCACAGTAGAGGCAATGTGCTCCAGATGTATTAGAGTCACTATGCACGTATTGCATGCTGTATGCTCCCTATTTCATTTGGAGATTGTGTGCCTGGTAACATGGGAATATTAAGCATAAATAAATTTTTTTTGCCTAAATACCCTTAAAGCAATATTCCTAGAGGATTTTTGACACTAGCTTTCTGGATAGATCTCAGTGGCTTCATATAACACAATAGTCAGTTTGATTCTTCATATGTTTCAGTTAATTACCAAGATAATTTGTCACACAAGTTAGACTTCCAAGTGCAGCCATGTGGCGTGACAGCATAATGACTCAAAACAGTTTTCTTAGTGATGTCAATTTTCTTAGAGATATATATTATCTAAAGCAAGAAAATAGAAATCCCTAGCATTCCAGTTCAAATGGAAATATTTTTAAATCAGTCATTAATCTTCTTAAAAATTCTATGAATCTGGTTAAAATATTATTATTTTGATAATGATTTTTGATTTATCTGTTTGGTTTTGGGGAGTTTTGGGTTTTTGTGTGTTTTTTTTTAATTACTCTTTTATTTTGTGTAACCGTGCGAAAACTATTTCATGTCATTGAGAGCTTTGGTCTACCACAATGCTCACAGAAGTTGACAACCCAAATACCATCATTGCCAAACTTCATGGTTTCAACCTACAGGAATTTTGAGAGACAATCTTTCACTACACTTTTTCAGAGCACACCTTTACAGAGCCACATCCAAATAGCACAATGTAATCAATAAACGTTTGATCATGTTATGCTTTAATAGAGGTAGGCTTCAGCAGGTGTTTGTCCTCTTTCCTTTCCAATTATCAGTGTCGTTGTACTTCCAACAGCACGGTAGCATGCTTTTCATTTTAATCATCAGTTCTTTTTGTTGTTTGCTGTAGGCTTCTAGGTTTTCCGGGAGTGTAACAGATAGCACATGGAATCTTCTGGAAAACTGAAGGAACATCACAAACTGAACTGTAAATGGCCCAAGGGGCTTGTCTGCAGCAGATCACTCCTAATTCACAAAAGATTTTTCTAAGGGAAACCCGGCATATGCTGTTTGGGAAACAGAGATTACAAGGAGCAGACCTATCCATATTGTCATGGGAATAACTTTTGTTATATGTCTGGACAGTGTAGAAGTATTAATGAGTCATTTCTATAAACGACATAATGAAAAATTGGGAGAAATAAGACTAATATATGTACTTTCTGCAAAAGAATACTCTCTACATACAGATAATTTTAGAATATCTGACAGAAATTGCCATTGGTTTACTGCAAAAAGAGCCTAATACACTTCTTCTGATAATTTTGAATAATCCATGTTTTGAAACAAGACAATACCAATGAAATAGAACTATCAGCCAAGTACTCTACCAAGGTCAGTTTTCTTGTCCTTTTTCTTTCATCTTCGTTGTAGGAAGTAGTCAACATAGGAAACTGTCAGCATGGAATTATAGAAGGATATTTACCCTTTACCTGCCTGAGTCCCTTCAACAGAGAGATGAGTGGTCTGGTAGATGGGAGCGTAGCGGTGGATGTTGCCTATGATGACTTTTGTAAAGTCTTCCTTACTGTTCTATTCTCATATACAAGCTATGTATGGGTTAGGTAAGCGGACAGTGAGTGGATCTAAAACTGGATAAACTAGTGGGTTCAAAGTGCTATGATCACTGGCTTGAAGTCCAGGTGCAGGTAAGTCACTTGACAGTATGCCTCAGGGACATACTATGGGGGCGATACATGGTCAGAAAGCAACTATTCAACTGAAAACAACAGCTATTCAATAAAAACGAAACAAGTTTGGGTGAATATAGTGTTATTTGTGTATTGTTCATGGTTCCATAAACCATGAACCAGTAGAGAAATTCAAACACTTTTCATGCATGCAGATTTAATGAAAGAATAAAAAAAATATTCAGTATTATTGCTCTCAAAATTGATTCAGGCAGTTCTAAACAAAGACAGAGATCAACCTTCTAGATCCCATATGACTTGACGAAAGCATAATCTGAAAAGATAAGGCTTATATTATACTCTTCAGTACTTGCAACACAAACTACAATATTTTGGCGTTTCTCTCTTCCTAACCCACTCACTCTTAGAGGTCAACCAAGGTCATGGTTTGAATGGTATTGGAACGGGTGAAAGAGAAATATTGTGGGCCTTATTGATAGAAGGATTGTAGGAGACTAAATTAAGTCGACAAAAATGAAAATATAATTTGGTCCATATTCCTTGTTTATATATTTGGCACATTTTAACATTCTTTGAGGGATATACAGCAGATATGTTATGAGTTAAAAAGAGAAGCCAAGAACGATGTTAATTACATTAAAGGAACAGAAAAAAATGTGGTTGCAGGAAAAATAAGCTACTAAATTAACATAACCTAACTCAAAAGGAAAGAATGCATACATGTAGAGCCAATTTTACAAAAATCCATAATCATAGTTATCACTTCAGATACAAATTACATGGCAAATTGCTACAAATAGCTGTGTCACTCGAATCATTTTACTGCAGAAATAGACTGTGAAGGAAGAATTCTGGGAGAGAAAAGTTCTGAACCACCCTTTCACTTGAACTTCTCTGTCAACCAGTTGAACACT
>NW_009718699.1:25766-34881 GCF_000703405.1 Apaloderma vittatum | reverse complement strand
CTTTCCCTTACAAGTGAAATATTTTACTTTAACCCTTTCATTGTGATTTGAGGAGCCTCTGTGATACTGTCCTGGGACTGATGTTTTACATTTTCTAACTCCCTCTCTGTGATCTCCAATTGCTCTTTCTTGGGTGTGTATAAGGTGTATTACACATTTGTGAAGGGGAATGATGAAGAGTTTCTACATTTGCATGTAACATCATCCATTTGTCTGTTCTCCTCTAGAGGAGAAGCATCACATACCCACTCATGATGACTTAATCACTTTTACCTGATGCCTCTGCCCCCAAGGTAAATCTACATTAAAGCATAGTTAACATCTTTCCTCTCGAGAACAGAGGTTTTGTGCCTCTTCCGGGACTTTCACACTAGATTAATTGGGTTTGGACTTTTTTTGGCTTTGTTTTCTTTTATTTTGAATTTGATTTTGTTTTCCTTTTTTGATAGGTGAATAGGAAGGATATCTTAGCTACATTCCAGAGTCTTCTGGAATTACACTCACAGAATCACAAAATGTTGGGGGTTGGATGGAACCTCAAAAGATCATCTAGTCCAACCACCCTATACTCAGTAATTAATGCCTTATGTTTGTGAATGTGAAGATCTATGAGTCCTTCTCTAGGTTTGGGGTGGGTATTTTTGTATCTCTCTGTTATGCACTTGTTTTGTATGAGTATTCACTTCAAAATAAATTACAGGACGAAGCTGAACTTGCCAAAACCGCTTACAGAAATGTTGTATCTGAGTTATGTAGGTGGCAACGTCATGTGAGTCTACATCTATACCTCACATGACTAAAGGCAGTAGGATGTTTCTCATAGTAACAATGATAACAGAGAGGAGAATCTTCAGTGAGACAGAACCATACTTGTATAAAATTGATGTAAGCAAGGAAAAATTAGAGACAGTGAGTTACTTCTGACCACAGTCAGTTACTTCTCTTCCCTCATTTATCCCAGAAAATTAGCTACAAGGTCATATAAAGTCACTTCAAAGTCAAACCACAGTAGAGGAACAGTTCTGAATGTTAGTAAAACACAGATCTTTTCTAAAGTTGCCTTGAAAGACTCTCTGGTTGCTTAGATGTCCTTGGTAAATTAGTGACTGCAGCAAATAAATGCCTGCTAGGTTGTTTTTTTTTGTTTCAGCTTCATGTTTTTATAATTACTGTTGCTATTTTTATTAATAGAAGTACTCACAGAAAGAGTGGAAACAGAGAAAAGAAGGCAAGAATAGAAGTCTGATTAGTCAGTTAATTTTGATGTTACTGTCAGAGTAAGCAAGCAGCTGATCAAACAGCATTTTTCCCCAGCAGATCACAACAAAATGGCTGCGTCCAAAGTTTAAAGATTAAAAGACACATGTTAATAATGAATAACGTTTTCAAAGTGAGCAAACAATATTTATCTATGGTCCTCAAATGTTATTATTATATTCTGATGATGTTTATGTCCAGCTAAGAATGAGATAAAAGAAATCACTGAAAGGATGGCTGGTATGAATAATCATAAATAATTCTTTTAGTAGTCTGGAAGGTCCTTCCTGGTATTCTCCATTAATTTCATACTGTCAGTAAAACTATCAAAGAAGACCAAGTTTCAGAAACCTGTGAAGCCGACCTAGAAATCATGAAATAAAAAAAAAAAAAATCAAGATGTACACATTCTCAACCTTTTCTCACCTTATCATTTCTATATAGGAGACTCGTATCACATTAAATTTCATGGTGTGATCAGGGAAACAGAAGCTTCTTTTGCTTTTTTTAAAACTATGATGAACGTAATCACTTCATTGAGGGAACAGAGAAAAATTTGATTTAGAAAGACTTGCATGCAAAGATGGAAATGAACAAAACTGCTACACATGTTCTTCTATTATAGATAAATGCAAAATTTAGACATAAAGGATCTGAACTTAAATATTTGGGGGTCTTACAATTACTTAATATTACCTCTAAAGTGGTCATTATCATCTAAAATTGCTAAACATCTCTCTTAATTATTCTGCTCCTGAGATCAGGATCTTAATCTATAAGACAAAGGCCAGAAGGCACTTCAAGAAGTCTTTTTAAACATGATACATGAAATAATTATCTATCTTCAATTATAAATGCTAGTATACTTATCTTATTCTTTACTACAAACTATCATCCATTAATGAGAAAGAAAACTTTACTCAAGGAAAACATAATACTTGACTTTGTAAAACACTAACAGCATCCTATGTAGTCTATTATACTCAGACATTTCATGGTGCCTTAAGATTTGTTCAAATTTAATTGAAGAGTCAGTCTGAGACTAACAACATTTTAGATGCTGAAGACCTTCAGTTTTGATTGAAAAATGAAATTTTAACTCATTCCAGAACAAGTAAACAGCTCTGTAAGAGTATCTTAAGTCACAGAGTGGTAGACTTCCAACAGAATTAACTGCAGACTTGTAATATTATTTCAGAGAATAAAGATGGGTTCAGTTTTTGAAAGTATTGAGTGTGCATGATGTTATGCAAGCTCATATGACAATATAAAAGTGCAGTGGCAAAAAATCGGACTGAGAAGAGAAAAAGTAGTTAGCCTTACTTGAATACACAAAGATAATACAGGAAACAATCAGCAAAAGGAAATTCATTTCTTATAGTGTAATCATTTAAGTACAGCAAATATAAATGTAAATTAATTTCATTTTGTCCATATTTGTAATGTATTTTTTAAAGATAATTTTTGGGGGGCTTAATGAGTTCATACATTGACCTATTTCAAATCATCTTTTCTTTAAAATATTTTTTAAGTCATGTGAGACAATTATTAATAGGTAACTTCATATTGTAGCTTGGAATTTGTTTTACAGGACTACTTTCTCAGCTTCTCATTGAGAGGCTGAAAGTCAAAAATTGCACAAGGCAGCTCTGAGGATAAGTGGAGATTTACCCATAATTCTCTGCTCACAGTAGTTTGCCAGTGAAATACACCTTATGAAATAAAATATGGGGTACTACGCAAGAGTAATTTCTGAGACAGTTCTTGAGGTTTGTTGATCAACTGAGATATTGCTTTATTCAGAACAAACAGTGGCTTTTGTGGTAGTGTTGTACCTTCAACAATGAGTAGTGAATAGTCTTCAATGAATAGCATCCTACTCATGATTCCATATCAGTCTCAGGTAAATTTCATTTTAATTCTAAATTAAACAGCATGGAAGCATTACGAACTTATTATTCCACAATGTTTCTTGTTCAGTTTCAAATATTTTTGCCTTAGCTTCCAGTCTCTCAGGTCAAGGATTACCATAAACTGATCTATTGACACAATTTCAGAATTTAGCAAGATTATCACAGATATCAAAAACATAGATATGCATAATTAGTTTAATAAGATGCTGATAAATCCTTTACAAAAATCATAGTGTTGCAATGTAAGAGGACACAATACAAATTAAGACATTCACCTATTTCAACATTTTACAAGAGATAAATAATCATTACCACATTTCAGAAAAACGGAAGTCAAATTTCAAAAAGTTTTAAGCATTCCTTCCTTGAAAACTCAGCTTCTTTGTGAGTTCCTAAATTAAGTTAATTTTTTTTTAAAAGCATAATTGAAGAGTCACATTGTAACTTGCTTTGAACTGTTTCTGTGTCACAGAACCACAGAGTCACAGGATGTTAGTGGTTGGAAAGGACCTCTGGAGATCATTTAGTCTTCTGCCAGAGCAGGTTCACCTAGAGCAGGTTGCAGAGGATGGCATCCAGATGGGTTTTGAATGTCTCCAGAGATGGAGACTCCATTGTGTCTCTGGGCAGACTGTTCCAGTGTTCTGCCACCCTCAAGGAACAGAAGTTCCTCCTCACGTTTAGATGGTACTTCCTATGTTGAAGTTTGTGCCCATTACTTGTTGTCCTGTTACTGGCCCCATCCTCCTGACACCCATCCTTTAAGTATTTATAAGTATTGATAAGATCCCCCCTCAGTCTTCTCTTCTCCAGATTAAAAAGACCTAGACTAAAAAGTCCCTCAGCCTTTCATCACTCCTCTGGTTTGTCATACCTCCTTTAGTTGCAGTGGTAGTTCTACAGTAACTACTTCAGTTTCAGTTATTTTGCCACAACTTCTGAAGAAGTTTTGAAATCACAGAAAAGGCTGTTGAAGGGTAATCTTGCAAATAACTGTCTATATAAATAGCTGTTAGGGGAAAGATAGTCTCATATTAAATTTAATATCCTAGTGTGGGGTGTATGTTCAATATCTCTCTTTCACTCATCTCTAGAAGTCTTATCACTCCCTTAAGGCTGTAATATTATATTACATTATGTTATGTGTATATATTCATGAATGATTACAAAGTACACAAAGTATAGAGAATTCACTACCTGTAATATTCTAGTGTCTCTCACATTAACTGAAAATAATAATAACAATTGAGACATTCTGAGCTACAGATGCTTAGGCAAGTGAAAGGTGAAACTTTTCCACTGCTTTAGCTACTAATTGTGCAGGTCCATAAACCTGACATTTTTAGCCATGTTTTGATTTTTTTCCTGTGGAATTATTTATGAGTACTAGGACACTTCAGCTTAGTGGAAAATCCATGTAGTAATAAGAATCTTGCCTGGGATTATATATATATATTTGTTTACCAATCAGTAATTGTTTTTGAGATCTGAAATCACAACTTCCTAAATAATATAATGGCACAGTCTGTTAGTGGCAGCACTAGCACTACTGCATCAAACTACAGTCTTTGCTTCACAGTAACTATGTAAAAATATTTTGTCCTTCACTGCAGCAATACCATTATATACACATTGGCTCACAGTTGCTACGATGGGTAGGGTAGGATATTATTCAGTCCTGGGATTTGTGCCTCTAATAGAGGTCACGTAACTGTAATCAGAAACTATATATATTTTAAAAGTATCTCAAAGTCCTAGTAAATTTAAGTTCAGGGGATCAGTGACCTTCTACTTGATCTTTCTTACTTGTCCTATTTCCTTCCAGAAAAGGTCTAGGATGGAGAATGGTAACATCAGTTAAAGTTATCTTCTCAAAATGCACAGGGGAGAAAAGAAGGTAAATTCTTGTGTTCCTTCTGAGTTAGTGGATTATAACAGACATTTCAGACTAGAAAACCAGGGGTGAAACTGGTTGATTAGGTTAGAGCTTGGACAGTGTCTTGCTATTTCAAATCTGTTGGGAAAGAGGACATACAATTTTGTAAGTGTTTGGAGGAAAGTTCTTTGAAAGCAAGGGAACTAGAGACAACATCTCAGATACTTTTACTCTTTCAACGTGAAATAAATCCCCTTATAAAACCATACAAGTTTGCCTGTATCAACCACAACTTCTGCAACATATTTTCTACTGGCCTGAATAACCAAAGTTTAACAAGGGAGGTTTATATATAACTTTGCAGTTTAGATGTGTGAATTTCTACCCTGGACTTGGTAAACTGCAAATGTTAGCCAGTTTCCAAACCTTTTCTGAAGTTAAAATTTGTTTTCCTGTTTTGGTCTTACTTTTTTTCATATTTTTAACTCTAGCCATAAGATACTCACTGTCTTGTGTAACGCTGTAGTTGCCAGATGTACACTCTTACGTAGAATCGTAGAATGACAGAATGTTAGGTGTTGGAAGGGACCTCTAGAGATCATCTAGTCCAACGCCCCTGCCAGAGAGGGATTCCCTAGGGCAGCCACACAGGAACGTGTCCAGGTGGATTTTGAATGTCTCCAGACAAGGAGACTCCACAACCTCCCTGGGTCGCCTATTCCAGTGCTCCGTCACCCGCATAGTAAAGAAGTGGAAATTCCTATGTTCTAGCTTGCATCCATGAGTCCTTGTCCTATTACTGGTCACCACTGTGAAGAGACTGGCATCTGTCTCTTGACCCTCATTCCTCAGGTATTTATATACATTGATAAGGTCCCCTCTCAGCCTTCTATTTTCAAGACCCAACAGCCTCATGACATGTTAGGTCACAAGTTAGTCTTTTTTATCCCTGGGTATGGAGAAGGGTTGAAAACTAGAAATAACAATTTTGAAGAAAAAAAAAAACAAACATAAGCCAAATACTAAAATATTTCTATTTATCTTAAAATATGAATTCGGTACGGCAGAGAACCCTAGATCATTACTTACTTTTAGAGGTTACACCAACAGTCCTGAAGTTTATTATTGCCTGTATTTTGTTTTGCCCTTTCCACATTTGGTTCCTGTTCCAGTAACTTGCATCTACCTACTTCAATCTACTATTAGGATTAGTGAACAATACCCGTCACAGTGACTTCCCAGGATGACTGGAACTTTAAACACTTTTTTTTTAATAAGTCGTACGACTAAATAGAATAAAGAAGAGGTCTGGTACTTTATTTCATGTGATGAATCTCTACAGATCTTACAATGGGATATCACACATGAAGTGATTACAACAAAATTAAATCTTGATTGTTGCCAAATAGTTATTGTCCTAGAGAAAATAGTTGCACAGACCACAAAAATAATATACCTAAACCTGATAAGCAGTTTTTACTTCAAAAATGACAATATATGTTTTGTATTTCTATGTAAATATTTTATTCTTCTGGCATCAGAAGTATTTGCAGTATATGAAATCCCTAAGTGAAGCAACAGAGTGTGAATATTTTTTTAATGTATGCACTCTGAGCACTGAAGCAGAGCATAGTGGGTTAAAGCAATAAACACAGTAGCTCTGAATAATGTAACTCATTCCACATTCTAAACAAATTTATACAGTTTCATGGTTCATAAATCAATTCTATCCATTCTTTTTCCAACTTTTAAATCTATTCTTAATTTTAAATGATGTTTTCTGTATTCCTTATTTTGTAACCTTTCCACATAATTTCCTGTATGTCTATGTCTGCCTTCTCTACTGCTTGTCCTTTATAATTTTCTTACATTTGTTTGCTAGTCAAATTGCTATTCACACAATCTCACCAACTTCATTTTTTATTTTTTATTTTTTTTAGGAAAATGTCATTGAGAATAATAAATATTTGAAATTTGAATGTCATTAGTTATCTTTGAGGTATGTAGTATATTTTGTTCCATAACTGAATGAGCATGACTTTTCTGTTTTGATTTAAATAATTGTGCTCACAAATGTCTATCAATATACTTCATCTAAATGATCTCTCTGAGTGAACAATCTGTTAGTAAAGCCTTGTATGATAATACTCAGGAAAAGGAATACAGAAGGTTACGACTGAAGAAAAACAGAATTTTCTTTACAATTTTGAGCAGGCATTCATGGGGTTTTTTTTATCGTTTTCTCTGCTCCAGTTTCAGCTAGTGGAAAGAGATAAGGCTGTGCCTCAGAATTTTTGCTGAAAATGTAGGAACTGCAGCTCTGGTAGTTTGTTAGGAATACAAGTTTCCCATTGTCATTGGTCAGATCAAGTATTTCAAGTATTATATTAATAAATATTATTTCTAAATATGCAACAATCACCAGTACAAAGTTCACTTCCAATCTTTGCAAATAGATCCTGAAATATGTACTATCACATCCTGAGGCAATCCTATATTTAGCATAATAAATGTTACAATAATCCAAGGCCATTAAGAAGAGTCATTTAAATAACATTAATCCTCAGTTTAAAAATCATCACAGTTATTTGGAATCTAACTTATCCCCAGTCAGCTTTCAAGTCCCGGTGTGTTAAATTCTGACCTGAGTTGTAGGAAAGTTGTATGTATGCAGTGAGCATACATACAGCAACAAGAATATCTGGAAATACTTCCGCTCTTCATTGGTACAGAGAAGCTGCTGGAAAGCTTACAGATACACAAATGTGAGAAACCATGGCCTGTAAAAATTAACTCAGGCAGCTGGAGTGACCAAGTGCCCATTCCCAGTGACTTCAGTGCCAGGTCGCTGAGGTATATGAGAATTATTCACAGTGGTCTTTTCCTCATTAAATAAATTCTTAATGAATTAGTTTCTTTTGCCATCAGCTGTCACTACAATGAACAGAAAGCTTGAAATAAGTTACAAGAGGATATGATCATTTTCAGAGCCATACAGACATGAGTATGACAATAGCTGATGGGTTTTATACAGGATGTGTAACATCAGTCTTAATGATTTCTGTCATCACAGCCATTATACCATGAGATCCCTTGTCAGAAAAAGAATAATAACAACAAACAAAAAAATACCCAGTCACATTTATTTTCTTCTAAATCCAGTTCAACTATTCTTTATTAAAAGCAGTTGGAAGACTGCCTAAAAATATGTAAGCAACACCTTCAACTGAAAAAATCAACATTTTATTAGGGAACCATGTTTAGAGAACACTGTGACCCAGATGTAAGAAATCCAGAGAGGAATAACAAGATCAACAATCTAAAAATCATGTTTAGGAGTAGAGTCAAGAGGAACTATTCCTGTTTAGTCTGAAGAAGTGTATACAGAAGAAGAATGCAACAACAATCTTCAAATATGCAAAATATTACTGCAAACAAAAAAAAAGAATGGCAAAATATTTGTCACATTTCTTTTGGGAATAAGGCAAGAAATAAAGGGATTAAATTGCAAGTAAAATGATTTAGTGTAGACATTTCAAGAAATTATTTAGTAATACCAAAAAAAAAAAAAAAGAATCTCTGGAAGTGATTGCTAGGGAAGTTCTAGATTACTCATTATAAGAGATTTTTACAAACAAGTTTGTCAAACAGCAATAAAGAATAACAAGTGTAGAGGCAGAGGCTAGCTCTGCCAGGGTACAATTTACTCCAGAGAGTAATCTGACTGTAGTTGAAGACTGCCATCCGTGAGAGAAATAGTCTCTCTCTTTCTCTCTCTCTCTTAAAATTGGTTGCTCATTTTGCTTTAGATATACAGTGATTTTAATAAAGTTTCTACCTATGTGACCAAATTGAGAGCAATGAAATGCAACTATTCATTAACACTTAAATGCAACTGGTGCTCATCAAAACTTGCACAAGTACATTTTTGTAGAGAATAAAGATGGATATTGAAAGATAAGAAAGATCTAAACAGAGCATCTGATTGAGGTTGGAACCACCAGTTTTATCAATTTTACAATAATTGCCCATGTAATTCCTGTCCTTAGTCGATCCAGTGCTACATGAA
>NW_009718699.1:24084-25751 GCF_000703405.1 Apaloderma vittatum | reverse complement strand
TGTGGTGCTAAGCTATGGCAGTCTGCCTCACAGGTACTCTTTGGGGATGAGAACTAAAATACAGTGACACTAACCCTTCCATGACAATTTCAGTGTAGATTTCTTGATAAATTATGCCAATGTGTTATATCAATAGGACAGGAAAATAATGATTTTTTTAGTTTGTGTTGTGTTAACAGATACTCACTCATGGACTAGGATTTTATTATGCCAAACATTGTACAAACTGCCATACAGAAACAGTTCAAAATCACAATAACTTTTTTCTTGCTTTTAACTTGATTCACTGAATAACTTTGTTTTGAAAAGAATGAAAAGTCTACCACAACCAGAATGAGGCACAGAGGAATTTTCTGGTAGTTGAAAACTCATTTTCATTACTATTGCACTAGATCAGGATATGTACGGAGATATAATTTCACTTTATATTCTGTTAGAAATATTTTCAGGCTTCAGTGAGAAAATGTGCTGCGATGCAGGTATTTCAAGGACTTCATTGATGTCTACTCATAAGGAGTAAAGACTACATGGGGAGTTCCTAGGTGTCATATAACTTCAGAGGTCTAAAACTGTTGTGCAAGCTTACAATAATCAATTTAAGTTCCTTTCAAATCTATTGGACAGAAATAGTCACTAATCTATCCTGTTCTAACCAAATTGTCTAAAATAACTAGAACAAACTGGAGCAATTTGCCTGTGGAAACGACTCTATCTCTTTGACTGTTAGGAATTCCAGGATAACTATCTTGTATTTGAGTAACAAAATCTTAAGATGTCCTAACTTGTCTATTGCCCTCTCTCTAAGTTGCACCCTCTATCTCTTTTAACCATACTCCCATTACCCCTCATCCAGGTGACTTTCTTGAACCCAAAAGTACATTTTTTTCCAGATGAAATGAACAGAATGACACGAGTTGAACATAATCAAATGATCTTCATATTAAATCGATTCTGATTTTCTCCTCAGAGGAATATTTTCATCATCCACAGCTATACCATAAAGGTCTTTGTAGGATGTTCACATGACGTTGCCTGAATAGTCTCAGCTTTTAGGTCAGGACTGTAAGTGTGCCTGAGATATGTGTGTAGAAGAGGAAGATGACCACCAGCCAAATGAAACAGTAACCAGGGAATTAACCACAGGAACACAAAATGCTGTTGAATAGAATTAAAAAAAAAATAAAATAAAATAGGAGTTAACCTGAAAACAGACATATAGGCAATCTGAAGAGCTGTCAGCTGGAGTGGGCTCTGACAGGGGACCAGCAGCAGCCCCCATCCTGGCAGGGACCAGGTGGCTGCGAGGAAACGGATGGGCACCCACATGACTCAGGGGCCAGGGGCAGGGCAGGGAGAGCTGGGGGATGCTGGAGGGATGCAAAATGAGCACCTGTTTATTAACGCTCTGTAAGTGTCTGGTATCACCATTTACCTGTTCTATTGTCAATATAGATCTTGAAAGTATAGTGCACTGTGGGTTAATTGCGTGTCATTAAAAAATTAATAAATTGCATTGATTCTGACTCTGGCTTAAGCTATGTGAACTGACTAGCTTTTTCCTGGTCACTGCCTTTCCTGGGAAAGCATGTTTAGCAACCAGTTATGATTAGCAGTGAATTACTTTTATATAGCTTAAAAAGCAAAGGCAAACACTGTTGATATTTAGC
>NW_009718699.1:0-24053 GCF_000703405.1 Apaloderma vittatum | reverse complement strand
GCAGGAATGGTGGGAACCTTAAAATGATTCAAATTTTGTATTGGAATAACTAGAAGGCTCACAAAGCAGTGTGAAAGACTTGGGATTTCCAAAGGATTTTACTTCCACATTTCTCTCTTCTGCATTCACAAGACTATTTGAATCAATAATTTTTAATTAATAGATATTATTAATCCTCAATATTGATATGAAGACACAAAACTAATTGGAATATAGCTGTATTTTGTCTTATTCACTGTATACTGATGATTATTCTGTTGTATTTCTGGCATTTATTCACTTCCAGTTTTTAAGATGATTTCTTGTAGCAGATTACTTTTATTTGATCCTATTTTACGTATTACTCACCCAGACTTAGGAATCTGAGGAGAAAAAAAAGAGAAAAAGAACACAATATTTTTTTTTTCTTTCTAGAACCAGACCTGTTCAAAGATGTGACTGATAGTTCAAGAACATACTTTAGCACACTCCAGAAGGAAAATATACAATGCTTAATTTGTTAAAATCATAATTACTTTCATTCAGACAAAACTAACAAGCAGAAAAACTGATGCCTTGGAAAGCTCTATCTTCTATGGAACTGTTAGTAAATTATTAAAGGCAGAATTAAGTCCCTTTGATGGTTCATTTTCCAGCTGTGATAATATCAGGTACCTATGTATAGTTGATTTATATGTACATAAGGTACCTGTATATCTAAATATATACATATATATATACGCTCATAAACATGCACAGACACCCTGGAAATGAAGGCAGGGGAGAAAGACTGCTAATTTCAGAGGAAGCACATTTAATAAATAAATGAATAAATAATCCTCAATATTTGTAGAAACAGAAATGGAAAATTGCTGTATGTGCAACTCTCTGCTTACCTCATATTTTTCCTTGCCCAGCTGGAAGTGTTAGTTAAGGGGTCCTGTAGATCATGTGAACTGAGCCTTTAGGAAAACCATAATGAAGTCATATTCTAGAGATCTGTTTTACACTAATGCATTCTTTGTTCAGTTGGGCATTACGATGTATATAAATAATTATGCTATGCAGCACTGTAATAAGAAAGATTAAAATAAAACCAAGCAGCTCCCTGATTCTGGCCTGGTTAGGCAAGACCCTCACTGTTGCCAGCGCCATGTGTTCTACACTCATGCATCAGGACTCTGAACTGCAAGAGTGGCTTAAAGATCATGTCCTTTAATTACATAATAAGGCTTGATGTTTTTTATTTGCTTCCTAGCTTTGAAAAAAAATACCCTTAATATTTATATATCTAACACTGTCATTTAATCACGAGTATGTAACTCATGATTTTTATGTTCCAGAAACACACAAACACAACTCAGAAGAAAAAGTGTCTTACTTTTCTCGGATCCTAGGCCTGATATAACGTATCCTACCTGGCTATCACCAGGATTTACTAACTTAAAACCGTGCTAATGAGGTTACTCAAGTTTTGATTAATGTGAACTAAATGATGCTTGTTACATATAAAATATTTTTATGGGTGTATCTCTATGGAACATATGCCACAGAGCAGCTGTCATATATATGTCAGACATGTCATATATATGTGCCAGGTCATGTGCATGTATGTATGTGTATCTGTACAAAGCAGGCAACACTTGGCTACATGCCCTCATGCAACTGGATGTGAATTACAATGTCCTAGTGGGGACAAGGTTGCTGATCTATAAACTAATCTGACATGCTATGCCATACCTACCAAGCTTAAGACTTCTTCTAGGACCTAGTATATTAGACCATGACACAGGACAACAATTTGACTTTCTAAGACAACTTCTTTATTTCTTAGAAAGTATATAGAACTAGTTGGGCCACTGGGATTGAGTGCACCCTCAGCAATTTGCAGATGACTTCAAGTTGTATGGTGTGGTTGACACGGCTAAGGAACGGAATGACATCCAAAGGTCAACAAGGCCAAGTGTAAGGTCCTGTACTTGGGTTGAGACAATCCCCAGTATCAATATTATAGAGATATTAGAATTTTTTTTTATAGAGAGAGTGATAAAGCACTGGAACAGGTTGCTTAGAAATATTGTAGAAACTCCATCCCTGGAAAAATTCAACGCCATCCAAAGGTCAACAAGGCCAAGTGTAAGGTCCTGTACTTGGGTTGAGACAATCCCCAGTATCAATATAGGCTGGTCAATAAAGGGACTGAGAGCAGCCCTGCAGAGAAGGACTTGGGGGTACTGGCAGATGAAAAGCTGGATGTGAGCTGGCAATGTGTGCTCCCAGCCCAGAAAGCCAACTTTATCCAGGGTTGCATCAAAAGAAGCATGACCAGCAGGTCGAGGGAGATGATTCTCCCCCATTGTTCTCATGAGACCCACCTGCAGTACCTGGAGTACACTGCGGCTCCCAGTGTAAAAAAGATATGGACGTGTTGAAGCTAATCCAGAAGAGGGCCACAAAGATGATTAGGGGGCTGGAAGACGTCCCTTATGAGAACGGCCTGAGAGAGCTGGGGTTCATGGTGGAGAAGGCTCTCACAAGACTTTATTAATGAAACTTCTGCAACATTTGTAGCAAATAACATCTGCAAGGCCTTGAAGGTAGCTTGGACAGTGGGCATTTTGCAACACTTTGCCAGAAAATATGAAACCTCCAAGGATAGAGTGCCAGACAGTTTTATAACCAAGGACAAAAGATGTATGGACAAGCAGTGAGGTTGTCAGTGGGTCACGCTGAGGAAGACAATTTGAAGTGGAAGGCTCAGCAAGAGCGACTCCTTGGGATCCCTGAGAAAGGGGACCACATGAGCAGTACAGGTGGCTGTGAGGAGGAGTTTATGCAAAGAAATTCCAAGAAAATGTAGATTAATTCCTGTGAAAAAGATAGAGAAAAGGCAGGGACAATGGAGGTAAAAAACCTGTAGACCAGCACCTAGTTGGAATATTCTCCCACCAATAACATTGGACCTCCGGGACACTGCTGGACTCCATGGTAGTAGCTCACTTCTGTTTCCCTCTTCTCTTTCTCTTTCTCTTTCTCCTACTTTCTTTCTCTGCGCTTTGGAGAATAAATGCTCAAAGGAAAACAAAACATTGACTTAGCTTGTGTCTTAATTTCACCTCTGGGACCATTGTAGCTCAACTGGATATGATTCAGGACGAGACACACTGTAAGCTTAATATGTGTTCTCTGAGATAGCCTTTCCTATGCTGCACTTCTATTACAACTCAGTTTTGACCTTCAGTACTTTCATTGGTTTATTTTCAAAATTTTCTCATGATCATAGAAAGGTAAATTTATAGTGTTTGTTCAAAGTTTATCAATAAGTCCTAGCAGCATGTCTTCATGGTTGTTGCTGTTATTTATTTAAAAAGAGAATTTTAATACCACTGAGAAACCCAACATTCAGACACTGTAGAAATAGAGAGGAAAATTATAGCCTCTGCTTTTTGAGAGTTTATTTTATATATATATATATGTCTGATAATGCACATAACATCAGCAACCTTCATATTTCTGCATTTACAGCAAAAATTCTGGGACTTTACCTGGTGTAGTATTATTGTACCCAAGACAAGTGACAACAAAATATTGGCTATAAGTAAATGAAATATCTTTTGTCTAGAGCAAATGATATAACCAGGGAAAGAAGAGAAGATAAGAGTTCAGATAGTTTCACATTATTCTTCAGAAAACATATTTTCACCTTGTGGTAAGAGAAAGAGATTGAAAAGCATGCCCAGTATAGGTGGGATCCAAATCCTCATCCAAAGACCAGGTCCAGAATTTCTTGAAACATCTAGAAAATTTGTTCATACAGCTTTGAAATAGATACTGTTATTACTACAGTGCTGTATTAAACCTTCTTAGTCTTTCAATCAGCCATTACTAAAACAGTTTGTTTCAACTAAGTTTGTTTTAGGGAATAGATATCAAAATATTTTGTCTATTGAATGACTCTGAAATATTTTAAAGGCACATACAAGTCTTACTGGGTATGATTATATAGAAATAATATAATAAATAAGATATATAAATTAAACTTACACCCCTCCAGCACCCTTTGACAGTAAGTCCTGTGGATAAGGTCCCATTCAAATCAAGGCTTTGTTTTGTTTATTCTTGACACACAAAATGATAGCTTTCATGAAGACCCAGCTACTACCATACAGAAACTATTCAGAGCAAAATTTTCATATCCACTATAATAGACATGATAAAAAATACAATTAATTTAATATCCCAAGCTTGGAGAAATGAGTTATTATGTTAAATAATAAAATTTTTGTTTCATTATTAACATTTTGTTTACTATAACTGATCTTCTCACTTATCAATATTTTTTGAGGAAAGAAATGTTTATTTTTTTCTCTAAAATATGATCTTCTACAATATTTCTTTCTCTGAATGCCTCACTTCATCAGCAGGTTCCCTTCTTCTGTTAAAGACTTTAGGCAACTCAGAACAAACTTTACATTAAAGGTGACCTTATCAAAGTATCCAAGCTCTCACTTATTTAGTTTTAATCAAAACCTGTTCTGACACATGAAAGATGTTCTCATTATGTAAAAAATATCTAGACTGGCATCATAAGTTGAAAGAAATCCGACAGCTTTGCCTCATTGCAAGCACTGAAATACTTTCTCACTCAACCTTACTACATAATTCTGTGTGTTCTGAGGTTTGGTGCAAAATGGACTTTTTTCTTTCTGGTTTTATCAAACAGTTGCCCTACTGATAAATCTATAGCAGGTCAGTCAGCTGGTAGTTGCAGTATATATTATTTACTTCTAAAAAAGAATAAATATACTCACAAAACTAAAGATGCAGAGATTTACAGATTTTGAGAATACAGAGGATTTTTTTTCAATACAGACTTTTTGTTTTACAGCTCAAGTTAAATTTCAGATCCTGAGGACCCAGAGTCATTTTCTGGATAGGTTGATTTAATTTTTCTGAGTGAGATTTTACATTGTCTCAAAGAAGAACTTATTTAGTTCTATATCTCCAATTTAAAAATGCCCAGACATTGTCAAGGGCATTATTATAATACATTATTCTCACTTTTCTAAACCAACATTCTTTTTCAGAAGGCATGTCAATAGACTCTCATGATGTCTTTAGCTATGCTTCAGTTCTCTAAACAATACACAAATAACTGTGGGTCAAATATTCAAAGGCATTTGGATATCTATTTCCTACTGAGTATCCAATCCTAATTCTTTATTGCCAGTAGTTCAGTGATGTTACACTATGTCCAGTGAGACAAAATTTTTGTTGTCTTATTACAAGGACAAGCATTTTAGGGGGTTGAAGTTGACTTCTCTCTTGGTTTAGGATCAAATATTGCAAATTTGCACCCAGAATGTGCTTCTTGTTTCACATTATCTCAGCAATAGTGCTTAATATTTTAACATATAATTCAACATAAAGGAAAGGAAAAGAAAAAAAAACTCACTGAATTCACTGTGGCAATAAATGGCAATAAGAACTTTTATACTCCGAAGTGATGCCCTGGAGACTTAGGGAGTTGTTCTGCAAGACTGGGTAGAAAAACAGCAATAATACACCTCTCTGGGAGGTTTGTCTGAAGTTGAAGAACATGAAAAACTTATTAAGGCAAGACTTGCAGCATTAGCAGAAACACGTATGTCTCTTTTGTCACTTTCCATTCACTACTATGTTTCAACCTTTCTGAATGAGCCTTTTTTTTTGTATGCCAGTTTCATTTTTCAGTGAGCTGGAAAGATGAAACTCACAGAAACTATGATTAGAGCAAAGACTGTCTCCTGAAATTCCAAAAAAATTCTGCAGAGTTTTATAATCTATGAATTGATATTAAAATTAATAGACTTTCTTGTGTGATGGCATAATGAATTCAAAAGCTGCTAGGAAGCACAATATTCCTTTTAGTAAGAGGGAAAGAAATAATCAGCAGTGTTTTGCTTCTCATAGGGCAGGAGGTGTTTAAACTTGTCACACCACTAAATTAAATGTCATAGAATAGTTTTGATTGGAAAGGACCTGTAAAGGTCATCTTGTCCAATCCCCCTGCAGTAAGCAGAGACATCTTTAACTAGGTCAGGTTGCTCAGTGTCCTATCCAATCTGACCTTGAATGTTTCCAGTGATGGGACTTCTACCACCTCCCTAGGTAACCTGTTCTAGTGCTTCATCACGGTCATTGTAAAAAATTTCTTCCTTATATCTAGTCAAAATCTACCCTCTCTTAGTTTAAAACCATTACCCCTTGCCCTATTGCACCAGGTCTTGTTTATATATATATATATATGTATATGATATATACGGAAGTTCAACATTATAGCAGAGGTGAAGAATCTGTGTTACTACAAGCTCTGAATTTAAAGAAGCACATCTTTACTGTTTCTGTTATTGCATTTTTTGTTTTCTGTATTCTACCCTCCTCAAACGCCCGCAGATAACCAGAAATTCAGGAATTTTTAATATGTTACAATCAGGTCTTTGATTTCCGATGGAGATATATAAACAATCATAAAATGAAAACTATTAATTTATTGATAAACTTAATTATAGAGGATCTCACATTCCCTGCTGTTTTATGTAGAATTGTTCCAGAGATGGGATGTAACTTCAGGAAGATTTTATAATGAACAGCTCATTCAATTGATTTTATAATGAACCTGTAAGGTCCTCTACAAATGTTCCTGCATGTTCTCTCTCGCACGTTCTCACAAACAAAACACTGGCACAAAAAAAATAGGAAAACATTCACACTCGACTGAGCAAATGTTTTTTGGAGTAAGTTAATTTTGTAATCTCAAAAGAATGAATAAGAAATAGCCTTACCTCTAACAGGTTTTTTCATCTGTTTCTAGAAAATTATCAAACACTATCTTGCTGCTTTTTTTGTTTTTTTCTTTTGTTTTCCACAACTGCAATTTATGCAAAAAAAAGAAAAAGTGGAAAGATTCTTCAGTTTGGCAATAACATCAAAAGTGCATTTTATCCAGCACTAGGAGTTATTCTGAGGTGACAGAGAACAGCTGTATTTATGTGGCACACAGCTCCATGCAGTAATTTCTCAGGCAGTCACCAAAAGCTTGTGGAAGGATATTTTATAGTAATAGTGCAGACTAATAAAGCCAAGAAAACCCAACCAAAATAAAAAAAAAACACACACACACAAAAACAATTAGTCTTGAGCTCTATAAGAAATAAGTGTATGATCTATCACTTATATCAAATAGCTAGAAGCAGAGAGACTACATTAATATGGAAGTTAGCCCTCCCTAAGATGTGTGTCATGACAAATATTTCTCCAGAATTTACAGTTGTAGTGTATATATTTGATTATGCAACAGAATTGAAGAAATAAAGCTGACTTGGTCATTTCAGGAATGTAGGTCATATCCAGAAGGTTCATTTGGTGTGTGACCTAAAAGTCTAAAGCCATACAAGGCTATGTGCTTGCAAGAATTTTTTATACTTATGGTCTTAGTTTTAGATTTAACTGTGAAAGCTGCTGATAGTCTTGTTAGAAAAACATATTCAAATGCTTTAAAAAGTTTTTAAAAGTGTGTTTTAATATTTTCTTTCAAGATGCCATGTAAATATTTTGAATTAAACATTATTTCAAATAGAAGCAGGAATTAAGTTTGTCTTGGGATACTGAGCAAATTAAAATTAGTGGTTAGAACTTTCATAAGTAATAGGAACGAACCATCAGTTTATTTGAACTTTTGGAAGTAGTATGTTGGATATTTTCTAATAAAATATTTCCACAAACCACTCTAGTTTCACAAAAAAGATAAAAAAAGGAAATTAGAGGAGGATAGGTAAAGATTTTGCTCTTTTTTCTTTTTGTTAGTAGCTATAATTTCACTAAAAGTCTCAAATATGTGGACCACGGTCAAAAAATACTGTGCACTAAACTGCTCTAAAACTACCATCTGTTGAATTAAGGAACCTAATTGTGCAAGCTGTCATATAAATGTACTCACTAATCTGCCACCTTTGAAGCAGTAAGTTTCACTGGAAATGCTAAAGAGTGTTCAGTATGATTATAGGTATATGCAACACAAGGCAAGAGGTAACTCCCAGCAAAGCATGCACTTGTATTTCCCAGAACTTACCAGGGTCAAATACATCTTGTTATGACTAATGCTTTATCTGAGTAGCCAGAAATATTTTGTAAATTGTCTATGATAACTTCTTATACTTCTTATATACTGCTATCAATAACTACTATTATAGAACGCATTGCCAGCAATAGTCACTTGTACTTTATTTCCAAGGCATTTCAGAAATCTGTGATGTGAAATGGAATCACAGGACTAACCACTAAACCCATATATCTGTCATTCTAAAGCTTGATGGAACTCTTTGCTCAAAAGCTAAGAAAAAGTTTATAGTCTATGAAGACAGAAGAGTGAACTCAGAAAAAGAAATGGGCCAGTTTCTTTTTGACATGTAGAAACATTCCATACATCAGTCCTGTCAGCCTCCATTTGTTTTACTTTTTGGATTAAATATCAGTTCTTAATGTGTTTTTTTTAAAATAGGGCCAATATGAAAGGGAAAGGCTTAAAAAAAATAAAAATCAGTAGATGGCACAGGCTACTTTATTTCAGCCAGAAATCTGGTCAGAAATTCATTATTTATTTGGTCAGAAACACTAATGGAACAAAAACAAAAGGGTAGAAAAAAGAACTGAAAAAACCCTCTAACAAATCCAACCCTTTTCAGCAATGATAAAAATATTCTTGGCAAGAGTTTTTCAGTTCCAACTTATGTGACACAGTTAACTTTCCCTCCTCTGTCTGATTTGGGTCATAGAGTTGAACATGGGTCCTTGTTTGCTCCAGAAACCTGACCACCAGGCTATGCTGTTGCTCTCCAAATACATAGATATTCATTACATATAAAAGAATAAGACTGACAAAAATCTAGTAACTATGGTTCAAATGATCCTGGCTCAAAGTGTTGTTCCAATGACCATTTAGTATGTTATTACACCAGGTTGAGCAATTCCAGAGGAATAAGCTATTACAATGAGAGAATACCCAGCAGTCTTATTGTCAGAGTAAATAGCTTAGATACGTAGACCAATATATCCATTTGATGGATGTCCACTGAGACTAGAAACATACAGATCTTGCTATCCTTAGACTCAAATCAAGTCGACTCTCAGATATTTTCTTTAATGCATTTTCTGTTCATAACCTAAAAGTATTGACATAGGCAAATTCATGGCTTAATCAACAATACTACTGAACATTCCAAGTTAGCTCAACAAACTCCTTAACAGATGTACAATTTTAGTATAGGCCTTATATATATTTCCAGGAAAAAAACAAAACAAAACAAAACCAAACAGCTGACTTTTCTGACTTTCACTTATCAACACGTTGGAAGGAATATGTCATTTGTCTTGAAGTCTATGTAAGAAGACTGAATATAAGACTGTTTTAAAATGACAAATTCAGCATTTTTCTGTCTAATTGGTTTGGGCCAAGTATTTCACCTCTTTGTGGGAAGGAACACACAAACCCTACTATAAAGGTAGTAGGAGATCTAACCCATTAACCATAGTTAGTTAGTTTAGACTAAACTTCAGGAAAAGACTTCAGTAAAAGATAAAACTTTCAACATTTTAATATATTTACTTAAATAATATGCTAAATAAAGACATTGTATAACTTGGTACGTGAATGTAGATTTTTTTCTTGGAAGTATATGCCACATTTCGTGAGAGCTGTCACTGATGGCTATCAGAAGGCTTCTTTGATAGGCAATCATAGTGCTGATAAGACTAAGAGTCTTGAGTGATATTTCTGTTCAATGTGGGGAAAAAGCAAATAAACACAAACAAGGAAGCATCCAAAACAAAACACTTCTTTAAGGAATAAGATAACTGAAGAAACTCTTTGCAGGTGTGAGCAAAGTGCTTTGTGAGGTTTCTGTAGGACTATTGGTAAATACAGTGTATTCTTCACCATGCTATGCATTCTTGAAAGGAAAAATTCCAGTTGTTAAAGCCAGCAGACAGCTCAAGAAGCAGTTTTGACTTAGTCAGGAGACAAAAAACAAGGCTTAGTTCAGAACAGAGCCATGGGAGTATCAGCTTTGTGAATTGCAAGGAAAATGTCTGGTTTTCTTCTTCAAATTGTGTTGAGGTGAAAAAGCTTCCTGTAGAAAAGAGACACCTATCTCATAAAAGGAATGAAATTGAGTCCTAACAGACTTAGAGCTCACATACTTCACATCAGCCAGAGACAGTACATCAAATCTTATTATGTAGTAGACCATAGTATAATACACGTAGTATCCTGGTTTATGTAGCTTGGAATGTTGTTTAGATGCTTGCACTGAATAAGAACTGAAGCCATGGTTGGAAGATCTTGGCTGGGAGAGTAGAAATCAACTCCTAAGTTCAGCAGTAATATTCAGCAATATAAATGGCATCCAGAGTTATGTCAAATAACTTTGGGTAGCCACTAAGGATTACCAGACATGCCATAAGATGTACAGTAGTGCAGTGTCTTTCTGGTTTGGCAAAATTCCTAGAGATTGATACACTGACAGCCCCAGAACATCTAAGGGTGACCCTCTGTATACAAGATGGTCTCCGTAAGCAATGGAGACCTTGTCCATAAAGTCAATGCGGAAGAGAGAGTAATCCGTTTCATCCTAAGGTTCATCATGGGGCTCAGTTTATTTAAATGCAAATAGATTTTTAAATGTGGCTGAATGTCTCTAAAATATTCTGCTGGTCCCTGAAGAAGTTAGTCCTAAACTGAATCCATCTTGGCAATAGCTGAATTCCAACCTGGCTTACTAGACAAAAAGCCTGATATGGGAAGCAATGGAAGGAAATCAGGGCTGAGCCATGAGGTGATCTAAGGAAACAGGGATGCTAGCAGGAAGACTGGAACTGAGCAAGTAGACTGAGAGGGAATGAAACAGATGAAATGAATGAAAGATGGAGATAGCAAAAGGATTAGAGGTTTTGTGAGTAAAGAACAGTAGCTGGCTAAAAAAAAAAGGTTAGAAAGGGGCTTAAATTTCAAAGTGAAGATTACAATGGCTCAATGAGCAGATGAAGCTGGTAGTATGGAGAGGAAATTAAAGCTGTAGCAAGGAGATTGAAAGTATAGCACATACATCAGTAAATCCCCCCCAAGAAAGGTAGAGTCTGAAACAAATAGAAGACTATAATTAAATCAGGAGCCACTGTGGAGAAGAAATGGCACTGGGCCCCTGACAAGCTGGTAGAGAGGAAAAAGTGTTAACCCTTCCAGAGTCATGGCAAGATAACATACTCTTGCGGGACTAAATGCTCAGGAACACTCTGGAATGGCAAGTCAAGTTGAAAAATCTTTGCATGCCCTACTTTCAGCAGACTTCTATGAAATATGTCTGGCAAGGTGTCACAGACTTGTGGTGCTGGCAACCATATAAGACACTGTTCCCACCTGCTACTGTCACTTACTCCATTACGTGGAGTGTCAGAGACCTGCTTTGTCCATCCAAAGCTTCCAACCAAGCTGTCAGATAATATTGCATGATGAGGTTTCTGCTTTTCCAACTTGCCTTTTCTTCTAAACGGAAATTGTACACAGAACCCATCCTCCTCTCCCATGCACTCAAAACACTGTAAAGCTCCAAAATCAAGTCTGAATATCTGCACTCTGAATTTACATTGTCTTAAGATAACTATGAACTATTTATTTAAATGGAACTTTTCACAAGTGGCTATCTAGTCCTCATGTCGATGAATTCATCATCACCTGGAAGCTCTGTGGTATTTTGAAATGCTCCACATATTCTAAAAAAATAGATCCTAAACACTTAATCTGATTTACTATTCTCCACCTTCCTCTTTTTTCCTCAATTCATGAAACACATGAAAATGTCCTCCTCGCTGAAGAATATTGCAAAAATGCATCCTTGCTTCACGTACTTTTGCCTGTGATGTGCTTTTACAGTTTGTCATAGCTCAGGAGATGCTTCTGGTACCCAGGAGCAAGAGATGGGGACTGTTCATATCACATCATTGAGAGTGGCATCTGGTGAGCATGCTGTCTACAAAGCTTCTTGAACTAAGCCTGGAGTGCCTCCATCAAGTCCTGGCTGACCCACATGAAAATGCAGACCTGACTGGCAAAACATAAATCAAGAGAGAAAAGGTATAACATCACCTTGTATGTGTTGGAGGGGTATTAATGCTACCACAGGAGCTGACAACTGGGAGCCAGCCAGGCAGGTCTGAAAATTTATGTGTGGGATGCAGTGGGTCTGCATTCATTGATGTCAGATATTGCAGTGAGGACTGCTACAGGAGAAGAAATGAGCAATTCTGCCTTCAGAACAGGTTTTTTATTAAATAAGCAGTGAAACATATTTCGGCCTGCATATTCATCATCAAGAAAATAAAGCAAAATATTGAACACTTTTCATTAAGTGAGCAATATCCATATATCCATCCGTGCCTTGAATGAAAAAGGTTCTTATGCAAAAATAACACGTGATCATGTCATTAGAAATTGCACTGAATGCATGGTAATAGACAAGAGGCTAATATTTGTACACGCAACAAGCACTCTCACACACGCGCACATACATATAGTTGTACATTCACCTGTTATGATGTTAAATATGATCCTCCATTCATAAATTCAGTCCAGGATTTAAGACTCTGGGTGAGATTCAGCTGACCCTGTATATTTATGTATTTTAGGGAAAGCACTCTAAAACTATGTAATATCATAGCTTTTACTATTAAACAGTATGAGAAATGTCAAATGTACGTACTGTAGACTTCTAGGATTAGATAACCTGAATCCCATGGTTCATGTTTATTTCATGCTACAAATCCTTGTCAATAAAAACATGCATTGTAAAATACATTGCAGGTAATATTTTAGCAAGAAAGAAATATACACTATAACGATTCTGTCGAGGCTAAGTATTTAAAACATTTACCTACTCTACTGAAAAATACTTAAAGTGAATAAAATGAAAATGTGTAATTACATCTTGAAATGTATATTATGCTTTCAAAAACTGTAAAAAAAAAGTTATAGTAAAGTGAAGTAAGAATTGAAAGAAATAGTCATTGGTTAGTAAGATGTTGAAAAACAACACACAGAGAAAAATTGTATTTCCAACATGCAATTATCTAGTTAGTCTGAACAATTCATTATTTTCCCAAAAATCAATATTACAAATGCTCAATATTTTCTTCTGTAATCTGAAATTAGACATCAGTCAGATGCAAGTATCAAGCAGAAATGATGTGTAGCTCTGAAAATTATGCCTGCTCAAACACTGATTGCAAAATTGATTGTAAGCATGGAATTTGACATTTTACCAATTATATCACATTACTGAATGTGCTAGTAAGAATTCCTGGCATGTGGTGTTATACAGGCAAACTATATGTGAAGTGACAAAACGAACAATTTATATCTGACTTCTAATGTAACTATACTTTTCAATTCCAGATCTAATAATGCAGGGAAAAAATCCAAGGATTTTCCGTTTTAATTTAAATTGTTGATGAAGACATAATGCATGTCTTGACTACTTTTAATATCCTCACCACTATTCAGAAATGTATGTGGCATGCATAAAGATGCATAATATGCTTTACTCTCCCTATAACTGAAGTCACAAATAACAAGGTAAGGTTTTGGGAAGGTGACGGACACTCTGGTCCAATTCAATCCAAAGTCTTTACTCTTTTCTCTGATATAGTTTAAAGAGGAAATGTATTAATAAATTAAAGAAGCATGTATAGGATTTGGCAGTCAAAATAGTGGCTGAAGAGGAGTGCATCTCTCCTGAAAAATTAACCACGATCATGTGCTCTGTGTGAACACATTTAAATTTGTCATGGAAAACAATGGTTTTAGTACTTTGTTATGTTTACTTTAATTATGTAGCAGACTAGTTGAAGTATTTTTTATGACAGACAAATAAATTTGTTTCCAACACTAAATGTATCATGCCATATTTAAACTTAAGTATACTTAAGTATATATTGATAAGAAAATGTTTAAGGTTGACATGGATATTTAAGAATAAAATCAGTCAAGTGATGTCCTCTGAGACATAGAGGTATACATTTTTCTCTTAATAGTTGTGCACACAACCCAATAAGATTTAAAGAGATTTATAGTCACGCTGAAAAAAAGTGAACTTATGGAACATTTTGATTCCTGTATATTTGACATATCGTAAAGTATTACATATTTTTTTAAAAAGCTACCAGTGTCTGCTAGCTGGTTATCTGCATGTCGTAAGGCAGTCAACATGAAACTGCCATTCTACACACTCAGTGAACAAATATACACTTATTATATTATAGTTATAAGATGCAAGACTTGTGTCCCATCTGAAATGACACAGCTTCAAGGGGAAACTGGTCATAGAGAAGATGTTGTTTAGGCACCAGATGTATCCTGTAGAAGAATTGTCATTGGTGTCAGTGTTGTGTGAGATCCATTGGTGTTAAGACATTAACTTCATGGAGTTGTACACTGGTGCTGTTTTCCTCAGGAGTCACACAGCACTGCCTTGTCTTCATTTCTCAAATGCCTTTGCACTGATGATACTAGTGTGACTGTCCAACTATACATCTTTGTTTCTGTTTTCTAAACATAAGGCCAATTTTACTTATATCTTAGGAATACACACACACGGCAAGATAATTTCAGATGTATCTCTCTTAAGTCTTCCAACTGTAATACTATAATACAGACCTCCAACTGTATTATAGCATACCTTCAGACAGGCTATCGCTCAACATCCTACACAGTTTTATTTGAATCACCTCAACAGTAGCCTTCTGAAATTTATCTATCTTAAATTTTCTTTTCTCCAACCTCTGCATCACTCAGTTGAACAACAACAGGGAAACGTGTTTCAATTTGACAGTCTCATTTTCCTTCCCCATCTGCTTCCTCCCCCCACATACACACTTACATATCTCTAATTTACTACCTGGTCCAATTTCCAGAGTTATTTATTGCAGACTGGAGGGATTTTTCTCTACTACTCACACAGGTCTCTTTTATCCATTTCTTTTTCCGTTTTCTCACTCAAAAACTTCAATACAGATAATATAGATGAAAATCAGTTTAAAAAAAGAAAAAAGAAAAAAAAGAGAAAAATAATCCAAACTCACAACTGTTTTATTTTGCAGGCAGCAGTTCAGATTCACAGTGAGGCAATATGCTCTGGACAATAGTCCATAAAGAGAGAAAAAAAGAGAAAAACAAAAAATCACTGCATTTTAAATTTTCTTGCCACCTTACAAATACATGTTCATTTAAAAGTATTTGTACTTAATTTTCCCCACCCTTAATCCAAATATATCTATCTGTTTTAGGAAGAAATTCTTAATTGTGAGGGTGGTGAGACACTGGAACAAGTTTCCCAGAGAAGTTGTGAAGTTGCCTCCCTTGAAGTGTCCAAGTGTTGGATGAGGCTTTGAGCAACTTGGGCTAGTGGAAGATATCCCTGACCATGGCAGGGGGGGCTGGAACTAGATGATCTTTAAGGTCCCTTCCAGCTCAAATTATTCTACAATCTGATAAATTCTATGTAGCTGTTGGATTTTTTATTCATTTATTTCTTGGAGCAAAAGTAAGGTTGATTAAAACTGAACTGTCATTTGAATTATGCATATCAGTTTTCAAGCCACTTATAACTTGCATTCCACTTTCCTCCAGAATAAGTATTGTAATAAATCTTAATTGATAAATAATCATGGGGTTTAGAAGTAAACAGAAATATGTAATCAAGGTATTTGATTTATTCATTATTTCTACTTATAATCCCCATCTCAGCATTTTTAAACTTGCACTACAGAAACATTTGCTGGAATAAGAAAATCTCAAAACTCTAATATTTCATCAGAGAAGAATGATATCCACAGAACTAGTGAGGAGATAAAAAGATGTCAAAATGTGAAGGTGGAGAAGGTAAAAAGAAGAAAAAAATTTTCAAGACTAACTAAAGAAAGCAATAATTTAAAAGCAAAAGAAAAACCTAGAGCACTGATGACCGCTAGTTCTGTAAAAGAAAGTTTAAAGGTTTGGTTAATAATTCAGCTGAAAAGAAGTATTTTTGTTTCCTGTTACTTTTAATTTTTAAACTTTTTAATGCAAAATAATACATTAGATGTTTCTAGTTTTCAGTATTACTTAGCCTAGTGAAGTAAAATTTTATTTTTCTAGTGACCTACATGGTCATTCTCATTGAAGACAAATAAATTTTAAAAAACAGATCACAGAACCACAGAACCACAGAATCACAGAATCACAGAATTGTTGAGGCTCGAAAAGACCTCTGAGATCGTCAAGTCCATCCTATGACCCAACACCATCACATCAGCCAGACCACGGCACTAAGTGCCACATCCAGCCTCTCCTTAAACACCTCCAGGGACGGTGACTCCAGCACTTCCCTGGGCAGTGCATCCCAGTGCCTGTGAGGAAGCGCTTCCTGAGATCCAACTTAAACCTTCCCTGACACAGTTTCAGACCATGCCTTCTTGTCTTGCCCGGGAGAAGAACCTGACTCCCACCTGAATACAATTCGCTTTCAAACATTGGTTGAATAGTTTGCTAAAAGTACTAAATTGTATTTTAAAAATTAATTATATGGTTAACTAATATAATAATGAATTATAGATGTACAGAAGGGAGAATAATCAAGATGCCTATTGCAAACTTTTATCAGTAGGGGGAAAAAAATTCAATTATTTTTTTTTTAATTCTGCTAATCAATATTGAACTGACAAGTGTAAAATATAGTACAGACTCCTATCTAGATTTTTATTTATTAGTCTATCTCTATATCTGATTGTTGTTGTTGTTATTGTTTTTGGTTGTGATTTTGGATGGGGTTTTTGTTTGAGTGTTTGTTTTGTCAGGTTGTGTTTTTTTCTCATTTTTACTACTGAGCTGCTATGGAAGCAATCAAACAAAAGCACTTCTGCAGTGAAGCAAATCAGAAGAGGGCCCTCATTGGGGACACTGTAACCAGATATTTCCAAGGGAAAACAATTCTCTGTAACAGAGATTATTACTATGCTGACATGTTCTTTTTTCCTGCTGCCCTGTGGCCTGGGAGAAAAACTGCAGAAAGATATCATACAGGTATTGAGTAGAAGTAGACCAAATAAGGACTCTGGGATATTTGGAATACCTCCCACAGTTTTGGTGGGCTTTCCTACCTTCAGTTTTCTTGGTGCTTGACCTATTCTGTCTCAACAGCCCCATTATTCACTAACAGTAACACTGGCACATTTTATGTTCTTTTCCACAAAATGGTCCTGTCTACCTCTCTTTCCACATCTCTTCCCATTTAGCTAATCTTTCCTCCACAAAAAAATAATCAGAAACTGCACAACTACATAGTCTTTGTTATCTTCACCTGCTAACATGTCATATAACTTTCACCATGTTTTTCTCTTGTTTATTTAAGTTCTTTGGTAAAATAATGGTCTACTGATTTTTTCTTTATTTCTTCTTTCTTTTTTTTCTTTTTCTTGTCAGAACAACATCTCTATTTTCTAGTACTACTTCTTAGATGTATAGTTTTGTAGTACTACTCCTTAGGTGTATAATTCAGAGTTCACTAGGTGCAATGGAAAGACTTTTATCCATCCTTCCACATTCAGTTTGTTATGTGATATGATTTACAACATATTTATGAGACATCATTCAGTGTTTCTTGACTTGAGTACTAAATATGAACACATAAAACTGTTACGAATCCTAGCAAATAGTTTCATGAAAACCAAACAGTTATTCAAGGCAAATTTATTGAATCTAACTTTAAACACTATTGACATCTACATCTGAGCTAATCACTCTGGGCTATAGTCAAAGAAAAGAAAATGATATGCCTTCTGGGGTGTAATTCATCTCAACTAGAAGTAGGCACCTCATACAGGTCATCCCAATTGTATCTCAAATGTGCGTTTCTCTAACTTGGCTGCTGAGGGAACCTAAAGTAGTTACACTAGATCACTGAGGCCAGACGAAATATTTCTCACTCTTATCAATTTCCATACTGACTAACTGACTACAGTAGGTCCACGTTTTCTGAAAGTTATCAATAACCTTACTACTTCTAGGTCACATTATTTCCTGCCATTCAAGTAAGCTATAATTTATTATTCAGAGCGCATGAAACCATTCCAGAGATCTGTACTTTTACAGTATTGAAGAAAGTAATATTATTGGGTTTGTTTGGGTTTTTTGTTCGGAATTTTTTTTTTGGCTTTTTGTTAGTTTGTTTGTTGGTTTTGGTTTGTGTTTGGTGGTTGTTTTTTTTTGATGTGTGTTTGGTTTTGGTCGTGGGAATTTTTTTTTGCTGTTGTTATGTGGGTGTTTTTTGTCTTTGATGCTAGTTTCTAAACTCTAGTATTAAGAAATTGACCCCTAGGTTAATATGATTCTTCTCCAGGGTGTATCAGAATGTGCACAGATTCCTGGGTATCACCTGTTTAAGAACACTCACTTATAGAAACATGGACTCTTCAGTATTAAACATTTGATCAATATGACAGTTTCAGAGGAGAAAGTAGTGTTAAAAGTTTATTCATTCTGTGCACTCTTTAGAGATGATTAACTGTCTTTATTATATTAAAGCAAACCCAAAGCCATCTGCCAAAGGCGATTGTGTCCAAGCACTGAAACCATTTCATGTGAAAACTCATTTTCAGGCTCCTAATTATTTTTCATTATAGTGGCAGTGTGGAATAGATTGGAATTGGACAGTAATTGCCAGGTCTGAGCAGTGCGGACCATTGCAATGTATCAGTTTAGATGAAGTGTGACAAGGATACATCTAGCTACTATATAACTTCCATTAAGCAACTTCCCTGTCCCTGATCATGTAACACTTCATAGAATGTGGTCAGCACAAGGTCATAATAATGGCTTTCTGTCTGACTTCAAGTATTTTGTACAAGCACAAGCTGTTAACCCTCTCTGTTAGCATAGCCCTAACAATGTCCAGTTATTATAGTTGTCAAGGATATATACAGTATTGCTCCACAGGGGGTAGGAGAACTTTAAAAGGTTGCAGATCTTATCTATGTATATTTTAACGCTTCATGATGCTAAAATATCCTGGAATTGAGAAACAAATTGCCCAGAAGGTAGTAAAATGCACTTCATGTGTTAGGTCCAGCAGTGCAAACTGGAAAATAAATGATCTTGAGTCCAACTTCTAAAACTAGAGGCATTTCTTGCAGTAAAATTATTTAATCTCATATTTTCGTCTCTAATTCACTTCTCCCTTATTGCTCTCTCCTCTTTCCATGGGACAGTAATGTGTCCTTGTGGCCAAGAGGGCCAATGGGATCCTGGGGTTCATTAAGAAAAATGTGTCCAGCAGGTCTAGGGAAGTTCTCCTTCCCCTCTACTCTGCCCTGGTGAGACCACACCTGGAATACTGTGTCCAGTTTTGGGCTCAGCAATTCAAGAGAGATAGACCCCTACCGGAGACAGTGCAATGGAGAACTACGAGGATGGTTAAGGGACTTGAACGTGTTCCCTATGAACAAAGACTGAGAGAACTGGGGCTGTTTAGTCTTGAGAAGGGAAGGCTGAGAGGGGATCTTATTAATGTGCATAATTATCTGAGAGATGGGTGTCAAGAGGAAGGAGACAATCTCTTCTCAGTGTTGCCCAGTAATACGACAAGGAGTAATGGTTATAAGCTAGAACATAGGAATTTCCATCTCAACATGAGGAGAAACTTCTTTACTGTGAGGGTGACAGAGCACTGGCACAGGCTGCCCAGAAAGGTTGTGGAGTCTCCTTCCCTGGAGACTTTCAAAACCCACCTGGATGCATTCCTGTGTGGCTGCCCTAGGGGATCCTGCTCTGGCAGGTGATCTCTAGAGGTCCCTCCTAACCCCTAACATTCTGTGATTCTGTGATTCCCAGAACAAAGGTATTAGGACTTGATCTAGCCATCTGTAAAGTAAATCATGCTGACTTTACTAGTCTTTTAGTCTATTGTTTTAAAGAAATTATATGAGATGAAAATTTTCAGCCTTATATTTTCCTTGCTAATTTTAGCTTACAATGGCTTGATTTTTTTTTCAGCTCATATTTAGAAAAGTGTATTCTCAGCCTTGTGTGTCTGTTTCCAAATACTCTCCTTATTGTCTAAGGAAAAGTATGCAACATTCAAGCATGAGCATTTAATGACCAGTTCTGAAAATGCCCTGCCTTCAGTTTTTATCCTCAGTATTGTGATTTAATGGAAGTATTTTTTGGCAACAGCAGCACTAAGGAGAATATTGGCTGTCTCTTCCACATAGAATGCCACATACTATAACTCTGAATCTGTGGTAGATACTCAATCAAATAAAGCTTCTTTTCAAAAGGTGAGCCCAAAGTTCATCTTATCTTTTCTTACATACCTAATCTGTACTTTCCACACAATGAAATTATGTGTCTCAATATTTTTGTAACGTGAGGAAATTGTACTGTATTCAGAAACATGTCATAACACTATCTTAGCTATTTCTCAGAGGCATTATATACTGTACAGATACACTGAATGTATGATATTGCTGTTCAGCAACTGAAAAGCTGTATAAAATGCCAGTTCAAGCACATGATGATTAAAAACAATATTGATTTTATCCATAAACAGTGCTAATCTTCAAAAATTTCAAGGATGACAGTATATTCCTTTGTTTTCCAATACCATTCACAGCAGGGACATTTTTAAAAAATAAAAAGGAGTGGAAAAATATAATTAATGAAGTCATCTGTCATCAATGAACCTGTAAATTGAAAATACTTTAAAGTGTTCTGGAAGGATAAGAAATTCATAATAAGGCATTCTAAAATTATTTTTGTAGGTTTTTTCCTTTTATTATTTTTTTCTTTTCTCAAAGGTATGTCAGACAGTTAATTTAACTATAGTGGTTTCTGACTTGCTTTCTGCTGAAAGCTGAAGTTTGAGGGTAAAAAAATCCCCAAACTAATATATCATTCTTAACAGAAACTATCTCCATAATATATATTGGAACAATGACAGTTTTTATTCCAGCATATGCCAGTTTAAAGGAGATAATTATTATTTTACATATGCAATGTCTCTGATCTTCATGAGTCATATTAACTTCATTTCAAGACTGTGTGCAAACCCTGATTTCTCAGCTTTACTTTCTACAATTCTGCATATACTTGTTCAGAGCTTTGGGACATACTTTCTGACTCCCCTGGTGTGAAACATTGACCCCACCCCTCCTACAGGCAGGATGAAACTTGTATGGTTAGCCCTAACTTGATTGCCCCATAGACTCGTGGTGATATTTCAGAGGACTTAGTATCATCATCCTTGAACTTGAATGCCATCCTGCCACATGCTGTGCTGAGGCCACTGTCTCATTAAATAAATCTACTGGCATCAAGACGTAAAACTCTTCTGGGGTAGCTTTTCATGCAATATAACTGTATTTCAGGTAAAAACTATACGAAGTGCTATATGAAGACATGTCATCAGTATTCAGAGAGAATGTGCCTTGCTACATATGTTCTGGCAAATTTTCTAAACAATCGAAGGCCATAGTCTAGGATGTGACGCATAAAAGAAATTTAATAAATACAAGTCTACAAAACTGCAGACTTAAGATCTAATTTGACTTTCCTGGACATCAAGTCACATTTAACCAACTTACAGTGAATGAGACCTGTGGGAGGGAAGTGTCTACCAGTTTCCAGGTAAATCACGACTCTTTTTGAATTGCATTGACTTCATCCCTACAGTAGAAGTTAGAAATTCAAGTATCTACATCTGAGGCACTTGTGAAGAACTTTTGAGTAAAGACCATTGACAAGCCAGTAAGCTAAGATTGCTGTTTGTCTCTGGCAAGTGGTCTACTGCATTCTAGATCCCTTCAATTGTATCCCAGAATGCTTTTGTCTACACTCACACAACTATGATAATTAATCTAAACAGTACATGAAACGCATCCATGTGGGTGATATGTGGGAAGGATGATATCTGAGCTGGGGAATTCATACATTGCACACATATGCTTTGATCAAGCAGTAAATGAGGTAAGAACTTCATGTTTGCCAAATACGGAGAGAAGACCAAAAGACCAAAAGGGCATGACTCTTCTGATTGTTTTTCTCTTCCCATATATGATCTCACACACTGAGATTCCCAACACACTCTCTTCCTACTGAGTTTGAAGCACAGTTTATTCAAGCCATCATCTACAAGAGATGTTTATTGTTCAGTAATTTATTTATCTGCTCTAATAACTTCGATAATAAAATTAAAAGTATATCTCTTAAATGTTCAAAGAACATTTTGAGAGGCATGTCAGGCAGGCTGGAGGATAAGATTAGAATTAAAAATGACAGAATGAAGGAAAAGCATGATTAAATTCATGAGGCAAAAATACAAGTTAAAAAATAGTTGAAATTGCAGAAAGAATGATTCAGACTAGCAAGTGTTTATGAAGGTAGGAGTAGTGACGGAATGAAACGAGTTATCTCAGGGAGTTATGGATTCATCATCATTGCATTCTTTAGAAACATTCATGAGTGATAGAGAAATCATGATAAATTCTCAGAATTCTGGTTTTGTCGTTATGTTCAGCATAAAACCAACAGACACGGTTGTAAGCAGATTGTGCAATTGATCTTCCTATAGAGATCTTTCCAGACCTGCTTTCTCTTCTGTGATTCTTACTTTGTCCTGATGTGGCACAAATGACCAAATACACAAATGTGTAAGTAATGCAATTGAAACTGGATGTGTCACTGCTGGGGCACTTGCTACCTGAGCAAGGCATGCCTGGTCACCCCTGTTGTGTCCTCATGAGATAAGGAATGGGTGCACATGTATAGTCATTTCCTAGGAATATGGTGCTCCTAAAACAGCAAGCACAAGATAACAACCCTAACTCATTTTTCTTGTTTATTCTTGGTCTGAATGGAATGTTTCTGGGTTTGTAAAAGTTGTGTAAAACGATTTGTAAGACTGTGAACAGTATCCCCACTGTCCCATGACAAACTTGGAAAGCTATCTCAGTTACGTTGTAATTGAAGCAGCAAGCTGAGGTTGTTGCCTTCTAGCACTGGCAGGCCAGGGTCAGGCATGTTGTGTATGTTGGTGTATGGCAGCAAAGCCTAAATAGAGCCTCAGGATTTTGTGGGATCTCCCTGCCACTGTATGCTGAGCCTCATCCTGTGCAGAATGGATGGTCTGAGCCAAACTCCCACCTCTTTTTTTTATTTCTCACCCGTGCTATTAGCAAGTGTCTCTGATCATGCAGCTCAGCGTACATTGCGCAGGAGCCTGCCGCTGAAATGCAGTTTAGACAAGAAAGTCCATACAACTGGCAGGGATGTGGATAAGGATGTCACAAATGTCTGACTATCAAAGGAATTGGTGGCTTGATTAAGTGTCATGGGGTGCATGAAACACAGGCCAGATGGGGCAGCAATGATGCTAGAGAAGTGGACATGGGAATATTTATTGGGCACAGGGGCACATATAGCTGCCATGTGTTTTGGTATGGATTAGCTGTTATTTTTGTCAAAACATGAAACAACATTTAAATGCAACTGACACAATCTGGCTTTTGCATCTGTCTGTAATATGAACACCTGTAGTTCAAAAAAGATTGCTTGACCCCTCAAATATTAATTCAGCTGTGGCTACCAAAAGTAGCGAAGATACAGGGAAACACGTCCAACAAAGTCCAGTCATTTTAGTCTACAATATGTCTCAATTACTTTTTTAAAATTAACCTACTGCTAAGAAGTCATTTTTAATAATATTTCAAATGCACATAGATAAACCACATATGATAGTCTTGTATTTTTTATAAATGAGGAGAGATGTAAAAAAACCTTAATTACAATATTACAATCTAGTAAAATATTTTAATATGGGATTCCAAGAAAATTAAAAGCTATATTATTCTATGCTATGACAGTTGGATCGCACCATTAATTAATTTAATTAATAAATGTACTAATATAATATAAAAATCATAAGCCATTTTTTATAAATTATATTTCTATTTTTGAT
>NW_009718698.1:0-24512 GCF_000703405.1 Apaloderma vittatum | reverse complement strand
AGGACTGTGACGTGCAACGTGCTGCCAGCAATAGCTACACCATCACAGAAGCAGTGAGTTTGTTATAAGGAAACTTCAAACCCCCACTGGAATAAGGGTCCAGTCGGTATTAGCAAAGGAAAGAACGTAATAAGATATATTCAACCTAAAGCTGTTAAATTATGTTTGCACCAATACTTTGTACCAATAAACCAAAAGATAAACCTGTTTGTCTTTAAATTTAGAGTTTGTTAACATATAAATATTTTTCATCCTACATAATAAATACTTTACACTATTAAAATTACACTAGTATCCCTTAACATATTTTTTTCCCCAAAGCTTTAAACCATAGCCATTTTACAAGATCAGGTAACTCTTAGGCAAAGCAGCAGAAAACTGCTGCAACGTGATCCCAAGGTCGGTCACAGCGACGAGAAGAGACACCGCCCGTAACAGAGATGCAGTAAATTGGGCTGCCCACAGCGACGCTCCAGCACTGGCACTTCTGCCAAAGACTGCAAGATGCGCTTTTCCAAGCAGCAGGTGATTGCAAAGACTACACAAATAAGTTTTTTTCAATGATGAAAAGGACAGGTATGCCAGCAAAATGTGTGAGAGCATTAGAGATGCTAAAATAAACACCTTGAATGCGTGTAACAGTGAAACCCGAGTTGCGTTACGAGACCTTGAAAGTGTATGGAAATGAGATGAGCTTATTTGGTACATTAGTGGTTTTTCCTGAATTAAAGTACAGGAGCCAAAGAGTAATTTTTTCCATATATATTATTCTAAATTCAGAAAGATCCTAAAACGCTTTAATAGACTTAAAAGTCATGCAAAAATCTCTTTGGTCATCTGTGCCAGCAAGTCAGTCAGAGATGGTAGGAAGTCTCATTAATGGCAACTCCAAAGAGGTTAAAGGTGGCAGAATTCACAATTAGGACAGGAATGACTAGCTTCAACTTAATGTTGCACAAAGGGTGAACAAAACTTAAAAGTACACACAAACAGGGCCTCAATTTTATTATTTCAGACTACCTCCCTGCCGAAGTAATTCTTTAGAAGACTACTTCTGAATTTTTACAAGTCCACAAGGGAAAATAATATTCATTTAATGTCGAATATTTCCATTAATTCGTAAGTTTTTCAACAGCGAGATTATAATGCATTCATATAAGGGGAAAAATATAATTTTAATCAAAATCAACCAGGTCATCTGTGACTGTAATAAAGCCCAGCTTTACACAGCTGAAGATTCAGATATACACACACTGATGGAGAGCTGACTGGTGAAACTCAGGCCGTGTGTCTTCAAGTTTCGCTGTCATTAATTAATGAATAATGGATGCTGGAATGCTATTTCAGGATTAAACAACTGAATACTTAAATAACAGAGACATTGTTTTATCAAGCTCTTCAATATCTGCCAGCAGCATCACGCTCTGACTCATGTATTGCAGCAGAATCACGAGTGAAAGTTTTCACATTGATTTTGAAAGAGATAATTGAACATCAATGCGATCAAATGATTATTTTATCCAAAATGATTCTTCCATTAAAGCAGATCTCTCTCACCCCCATGATTACCCTGAATATGTGAGAATCACAATATTGCTCCTTTGATTCAAGAAGTCATGGCAGTCTGACGAGGTCGCCAGAGACTGGAAAAAGGGAAACATAACCCCCTTTTTTAAAAAGGGAAGTAAAGAAAACCCAGGGAACTATAGACTAGTCAGCTTCACCTCTGTGCCAGGTAAAATCAAGGAGCAGATCCTCCTGGTATCAGTACTCAGGCAGGTGAAAAACAGTGAGGTGATCGGGGACAGCCAACATGGCTTCACTAGGGGCAAATCATGCCCAATTAATTTGGTGGCCTTCTGTGACAGAGCTACAGGTCTGGTTGATTGGGGAACAGCAACTGACGTCATCCACCTGGACTTGTGCAAGGTGTTTGACACTGGCTCACAGGACATCCTTGTCTCTAAAATGGAGAGATACAGATTTGACAGATGGACCGCTTGGTGGATAAAGAAATGGCTGGATGGTCGCACTCAAAGAGTTGTGGTCAATGGCTCGATGCCCACATGGAGACCAGTGACAAGTGCAGTTCCTCAGGGGTCTGTTCTGGGTCCAGTGCTGTTCAACATCTTTGTCAGCGACATGGATGACGGCACTGAGTGCACCCTCAGTAAGTTTGCCGACGACACCAAGCTGTGTGGTGCCATGGACTCACTTGAGGGAAGAGATGCCATCCAGAGGGACCTTGACAGGCTTGAGAAATGGGCCAGTACAAACTGCATGAGTTTCAACAAGTCAAAATGCAAGGTCCTTTACCTGGGTTGGGCTAATCCCAGGCACAAATACAAACTGGGCACAGAATGGGTTGGGAGTAGCCCTGAAGAGAAGGATTTAGGGGTGTTGATAGATGAGAAGCTCAACATGAGCCACCAGTGCGCTCATACAGCCCAGAAGGCCAACCCTGTCCTGGATGTATCAAGAGAAGCGTGGTCAGCAGGTCAAGAGAGGTGATTGTCCCCCTTTAGTCTGCTCTTGTGAAACCCCACCTCAAACACTACGTCCAGTTCTGGCATTTCAACCATAAGAAGGAATGGATCTGTTGGAATGAGTTCAGAGGAGGCCACAAAGACAATCCAGGGGCTGGAGCAGCTCTGCTCTGAGGACAGGCTGAGGGAAGACTCTGGAGGGACCTAATAGCTGCCTTCCAGTACCTGAAGGGAACCTACAGGAAGGCTGGGGAGGGACTTTTTACAAGAGTGGCCAGCGATAGGACAATGGGAAATCAATTTAAATTGAAGGAGAATAGGTTTAGATTGGATCTTAGTAAGAACTTCTTCAGTACGAGGGTGGCAAGACTCTGGAATAGATTGCCCAGAGAGGTTGTGGATGTCCTCTCCCTGGAGATGTTCAAGGCCAGGTTGGATGAGGCCTTGAGCAACCTGGTCTAGTTAAGGGCATCCCTGCCCATGGCAGGGAGGGTGGGTTAGATGATCTCTAAAGTCCTTTCCAACCTAAGACATTCTATGATTCACTTCGCAATTTTGCCATTGCTCCCTCCAATTCTCTTCAAGCCAAACTATTTATATATTTATGTAGCGGTTAGATCCTAGCCAGTGGCCAGGTGCTCACATAGCCACTCTTTCACCTCCCCTTCTCTGCTATGCAGGAGGAGAAAATATATTGAATGGCCCATGGTTTGAGCTAAGGATAGGCAGATCACTCTTTTTTTTTTTTTATATAGAGAGATCATACATATGCATGTATTTTCTTCTAAGAGTCCTAGGATTTGTCTACACTATAACTGAAGTTAGATAGGTTTCATAGCTGATTTTGCTGATGCCAGTGAAGCTGCTTTAGCACAATATGTATTTAAGTTTCAGAATTTGATTTTTATATTCTAACTGAAATTATTTCCCACTGAATAATTTTTAATGCACATCCAGGAAATAGGTAACCAAAAAACTGAAACACTATATTTCATTTGGTTACGCTATCTCATAATAATCTTAATTTGTGCTGTATGCTACCAGGCATGTATATACGGCACTGAAGAAGAACAATTCCTTTGTCCTACTTTATTTCCAAGAACTGGCTGATTACCAGGCAGCTTGAACTTAACAACACACACAGAAGCCAGGGAGAAAGGAGGTATTTTCCTCTGCTTCCTAGATAATCGTCTTGTGGAAGAAAAAGGTACATGAGAGAGAGCAGGTCCTGCTCTCTCTGTGTCAGAAACCAATTCATAAAAACACTTTAGAACTTAAAGTTATTTCTAAACAGCTCTTGAAATCTAATCTTTGCTGTTCAACTTTCGGGGGTTCAACTTTTGCTCTGTAGTGCTCCAGTCATCATTTGTGACAGCAAAGAAATTCTGAAACCCATGTAGACTGTGTTGCAAGGTTGTGCTTTCCTTTAGAACAGTGGTACTAAAGACACAGGCAGAGAAAGAGACTTCCAGCCAAGGTGTATCTAATGCACATCTACATTACAAAAACATAGACACGCAAATAAGAAACAAGACACCACCAAACTCTAAGGAATGACTCCTAAATCATTCTTTATTAATTGTGATTCCACCTGAAATGATTTACTAACTTCAAGCCATTCATCTACATGCAGCAGCCACAACCATAACGTGCTACCTACAAAATTACACAAAATTCTGTTAAAATACTTACTCACATCAATTACTAAAGTCTTATTTTTGAAGAAGTTCCAGAACAAGATTAGTAAACTTCACACCACACAAGGAAGATTAAAACTACTTTTAGGAATACATTTAGTATTAGATGTACTGAAAAAATCGGTGCAGATTTTGTACAGAAAGGCTCTGTCCCAAATATCTCCCGGAGTTCCTGAGAGAGTCACTAAGTAGATACATGTGAGAAATCAGACTGATGCCAATGGGCAATTAATGTTCCTTAGGAAAGGGAAAGAACGGCATTGCTGCAGGACAGGGAAAGTCCTTAGATGAGCTAACACCTCAACAGTGAGAAACAAACGAGTTTCACAGAAATCTGTGCCAGCAAATGCAGTGTCTGACACTACAACAGTCTCAAAAAGAGTGAATGTTAATGGATCAAAGTTTGCTGGATGGTATTAAATTATTCAGGATAGCCAAGAATGGCTGAGAAGATGATGAAGAATTTCTCAAGGGCTTCACAACAGCGAGTAACATGACAATAAATGACAAGTGAAGATCAGCATAAACAAATACAAAAGGATGCAGCGGGGAACACCAAGAATTGACTGACTATGAAGGCTCAGAAACAGGATGTTATGGCTACAGTTTTACAGCTGATCAAATGACATACACTGCTTTCCCTGCACTTAACATCAGTCAAAAAGTCCAGCAGTGTTAGGACTTAGAAGAAAAAAGAAGATGAGAAAGAATCTAGTGGTGCATAATCAATTCACAAGCACTTCCACCTTAAGCAGGGTACACAGATCCAGAAGTTCAAAACACAGAAAAAAAGATATTTCCACACAACATGTAGCAATGGGGGAAAAGACAGAGCCGTGACAGAAGTGGATACCTGATTGCTTCAAAAAGTAACTACATAAACTCATAGGGAGAAAATCCATGGAGTGGTGGAGAGACTATTAGGACAGTCAGCCTGTTGATGGGAGGGGATTCCGGGGAAGTTATCGGTGTTAACTGCCCTGGATTTTACTCTAAACACCCATGACTGCCTGCTGTTGGAAACTTGGCTGACTCAGTACAACTGCTTGTAAATTATATTTTTATGTGTATTTGATATTAGCAACAGAGTCCAACCATACATGTGGATGATATGCTGGAGAATGGCATATGTCTAATGTTTAATTATAAATGATTCACCACCCCTTTATATTTTTCCCTGAACATTTATTCTTTGTCATTGTCAAGGACAGGATATAGGGCTAGATGAAGCAATTATCTGATCTAGTGCAACTGTTGTTATAGTACATCTAAAAAGTGTATTAAGCTCATAAAACTACACAAAGGAATACTTCACATATATAAACCAGAAAATTAATCTAAAACTACTGTTTGTTGACTTGTAGTTGAATATTCCAAATATTTGTTCTGTCATAGCGTTCAAAGTCCAACTCTTTTGAACCAATAACTACATAAACTGAACACCAATGAAACCAATTTCTGAATGTGTAGTTCCTAAATTCATATTATCTCCAAGAAAAACATGTCTAAATTATTTACCTCCTTCTGATCCAGCTGCAGAGAAGATTTTATCAAATCACGAAGAGCAGTGAGTTGTTTCTTTTCTTCATCTTGTGTCTGCTTTATCTATGGAAAGATATTGTCCATTATACACTTTCTGAACGTGACCACAACTTTAATATTTTTATACATTCCAGTATAACATTTTAGAAGTCCTGAACAAGCAGCTCAACTATTCTGTGTTTCTGAAACATTTGAGTTTATCTTCATGAACTACTCGATTTTCACATATTCACGTTCTGGGCATGTAGTACTCAAAAAGCAAGAGAAAATAAATGTAAAAATTCCTCATGTTCTATCCTGTTACACTTTAATGGTTCACTATACCTAACACAATTAAATTAGGCTCTGAAATATTAACTAACTCCAATAAGCTTGACAGAGGACTTAAGGAAGGAAAATGCAGTTTAATTTAGCAACGAACTACAATAGTAAATGGGATTAATGCGATTTTTATTAAAGAATGCAAAAAGTACTTGGGTGCCCTCAACAAATATCACAATGAATTCATTTTAAAACTCTGGTGCTATCATCAAGCAGTTTGGTTTAGAAAAATTAAAATGGTAAGATAAAACTGGTGGTAATAATATAATCTGATTCAAAGATTCCCAATTTAAATTAGTTTTATTTTAATGCTACAATAAATTAGTAGTCGAATGAAAGCTACTTTTCCTAGTAACTGTAAAAAGAGAATACAAAGTTTAAGATGACAGTTAAGCTATTTTTTTCTCAGTTTGATTCTGTTAAAAATTTTCAAGAACAAACTTTTCATTTATATGATGTAAATGAAATATACACTCTTGTAGTCATACCTAAAATGTATTCATATAAACAAAATATTTCAGATTTCAGGCATTACACTATTTGTAAGTAAACTTACATTGTATAAATCAGCAGCCAACTTTTCAATATATTGTTTAAGTTTATCAGCTGTTTTCAAGCCATCTTGGAAGAAACTATAATGAAAAATACGCGTGATTTATCAGGAATACATATAATTCATAACAAAGTAGATTTGTCTTGTGGGAAGAAAAATAACTGCAAAATCAATAAAATATATCCAGCTCCTCCGATGCCCAGAAATAAACAAATACAAAACCAAACCCAAACAAACCCAAACTAACAAAACCACCCTTTCTAGTGGCTTTGAAGTACAATATTGTTCAGGCATGGAGATACATCATTATGACTTTAACAAATACCAAATTACAGACAATATAACTTAGCTTATTTTTACCACTGTTAGTCAACATGTTTCCCCCTAGCATTTTCTAAATCTTTTTCCTTCATAGAACTTAATTAAAGCTTCCTGTACGTTTGCCTCTGTGGTTCTAGTGATGACAAGGTCACATCTTGCCAGTTTCACCTCAAGGAATTTCAAAGAAATTATGGCTTGCACACTGTTTTTATAATTAAAGCAGATGACCGTTAGAGTAAAAAATCCTGATGTAACCAAAACAAATTCAAAACAAAGAGGAACAAACACATGTGTAAAACAATAAAAACATAACTAAAGCTTAAAAGCATTGCACTTACTTGCATTGTGCATGATAATACTTAATAAGGTTCTGCAGAAGATCAACACCTTTTTTTGTCTTGATTTCATTCACCTTAATAAGATACTGTATAGGAAGTGAAAAACATGTTGATAATCATGCCTCACAACCTTCTGTAGTTTTCAATCAATACAACATCATTTGCTCAATTAATTCCTTATCTCTGTGTTTGACCAGGGCGCTGACTCATAAGCCACCAGTCCACCACAGTTAAAATATAAAACAGATAAAAGTTTATTTGGTCATTCCTAAAAAATTCCAACAACAAAAAAAAAAAAATTCAGGAGAAAGTTTAATCTTTCACAATTGCCTGAGGGTGTCCCTTTTTTAATACTACCACAGTAATTACTGAACTATTCTAAAATACTATGCAATTTAAAGTGGTTGCCACAAAAATGTAATACAGAGAACTATTACTATACTATTACTATAAAAAGCAATTTCATAGAAATAAAGTATCGCTATCATTTATCATTTCATCAGAAATTTTAGAAGGCTTTAAAAAGCATATTGGAAGAAAGACATCGAAAATACCTCCTGAATTGCTCAACCATAAACCTGAAAAAATAATAAGCTAGAAACAAAAGGAATACCAGTTTTGAGCTGAGCTGCTAGAATAACTATCTTTTTATATCCCTGTACTATGTGACATTGCAATTATTTCCTCCCTCCACCCCCATTAAACGACAAAAGCACATTTCACCAACTGTAAGGCCTGGGAGTACTTGATAGTTAAGGTATGATAATTAAAAGCTGAAATTTGTGACTTACTTCACACATCTGCAGTTGAAAGAGCCGCCTTTCCTTCTCCATTTCCTCTGCTATCTCAGCTCCTGTTATTTCAGTTCTTATCATCCCATGCTGTTTTGCATGTTCTCTTTTTTCCTTTTCAATTTTTGTACTGAAATTTGAATTGGGAAACATTATAGAGAATTTCTTCTACTCTCATGTGTTCTAGCATTTTTTAGAAGAAAACAGTAAAAAGATATTGAAGAAGATCTTCAGAAGATGAATTTCTCTATGATATTAAATTGCATATATCTTTTTAAGAATTGTCCATTAGCAATGGAGTCATGAAGCTCTCCTTCCTTCCTTCCATTCTCTACCTCTTTTCTCTAGTTTCTATGCTACTTGGGGGAAAAATTCCTTCTATAATGGAGTCCATAGCGTTCATCTCTATATACTACAGCGTAAAGCGTACACACAGGAAACTACCGACTCGCAAGGAAAGTGGCAGAACACCTTAAATGAATGTGTTTTATCCTCTAAGGCAGGAATTAAGAAAAACAGTAAGGCATCATTTGAAGGTTACCCCTACGCTAAATTGCTTCCAGTCATTATATTTTCAGAGAAAGCCAACACTGAATTTCTGAACCAGTGAAATGCAAATAATAGAATCAAGAGGCAAGCCTGAGACCTTAATTAGAGGCTTTCAGTGTGGCTGCCCTTATGTATCTGCTCTAAAGACTAAGTACTTCATCTGCAAACAAATTTCCAATATAGAGCAGAAAACCAACTTTTTAAAATGTTTTTAATTTTTTTAAAATTATATTTCTCTCTAGTAGCCTTTTTCAGAAAAAAATAAACATTGAATTTGTACTTCTGCAAAACACATGACAAAGCACTGGTATTAATTACCAGGGAAAATAAATAAATAAATAAATAAATAAATAAATACTGGTTTTGAACTCTGCTTTTCTTCATTTAAGAAAGGCATTAAAGTTTGTATTTAGAACAAAGCACTTGTCAGCACTGTGCCTCTAAACTCGACCTGATATTGGGTCTTGAACAAATTCTGGGAAAGAGGGGTCTCTGAGAAATTTAACAAACATCTTCACCTTGGCCTTAATAAGCCCAGGTCCAATTTGCTCATCAGAGAAAAAAAAAGTAGCAAGACAACAGGCATTTTTCTGTAAGCTTTCCAAAATCACAACAGAATCACACAGATGATGCCACCTATTGAGTCTCTGCAATACCTGTCTCCTAAGTTCTGCTTAATGGCATTTGGTATAAATAAATTGGTAAAGATATCACTGATTTTACATATAGCAGAGGCAAAAATATATTTTTTTAACAATTTGCTGTCAGTAGAAAATGATTCAATATTTTTACAAAACATGCAATATCTGCAAGAACTAAATAACTAAAAAGCAATAAAAACCCCACAATTCTTCATGTAAATCTGAATGCTCATCTGAGTACGATGATGTGATTTTTGGGACAGGAATCTCTTTTAGATTAATAACAACCTCCTTTCTAGTTCAGTTGTTCAAAAGGATTTAACCTTGTAAAGAATTTCAAAATCAAAATTTACTACAAGTAGGTAAGAAAATTACACTGACAATAAATGTTTCAGCAGTTCTTAGTGGCCTGTTTTGTTTTTTTTTTCTTTCATTGCTTTTTTTTTTTTCACCTCCTGGCTAGAAATAAATGAAACAAAGCTACTAAGATTAAAAAGGAAAATAAATGAAAGGACAGCAAAGATGAATTACCTCCTGAAAGATGATGAATTCTGATAAAACAACTGCCCATCACTTCCTTACGAGCATTCTGAACCCTGCCACTAACAGTTCTGCAATTATTACATGACTTTTTTCCAACTTCCTATTTCTGTAAATCACCCTTTACCACCAGAAAACAGGTATTACGTTAAATTTTTAAAACCACAGGTATTTTAGATGTCACACTAACTGCATTACATTTTTGTCCTGAAAAACACAGAGTTCTGAAATATAGGGCAACATATAAAAGACAAGTTTTACTATTGACAGATTTTATGGATATGGTTATAAAAATGTGTAAATGCCATTGGCAATCTCCACAATTCTTTTTACAATGTTCAGTACCTAAGCATTAAGTATCTTCTTTACACAAAAAAACCCATTGGACAGTCATTTAACTACTTCAAAGAGCACATAAAAATATTTTCTCTTTAATAGAGCAGAAGAGAGATCCACAGAAGAAAGGCCTTGCTCATATTCACATTCATATCCACAGACACAGCACATAGTTTGGGACCAGGAGGCAAAAGAAAAGGGTAAAAAAAAAAGTGAAAAATACTTACAATTTGGTTTCATAATCCTTCCAGGCTTTATCAAAAGGCTTTTTGAGGTCCTGAAGAAACAGAAAATTTGCTTAGAACATTTTAAAAATTTTTGTCTTCATACTTAAGATATCATGTTATAAACAGTAACAAAAAATACTGTTTTCTTTTAAAACTTTTAAGACAGCAATTCGAAAAAAATACTCATTTTGAATCTTGTAAAATTTTGCTTTCCTGTGTATGTTAGGACAGGTATTTACAATGATATTCTAAACAAGCCTCACAGTCACACCAATCTTGAATTTGTTCTTTGGACTACATACAGAATATTAATGGATGCCAATGTAAAAAAATATCATGGGTGAATGGAAAACAGTCACAAGACAGTGGAACCTACAGACATTTTCCTAAATAAAAAGTTAGCTTTCAACACTTACCCCTTTAACACCTTTTAAGTCTCCTTTTAAAAGAGAATCCAAAGTGAAAATAACATTGTGGCTTAAACCTTGGAGCTAAAAAGAAAAATATTATAATGTTATAATTCAAGAAGTTTTATGATGATTTTATCAAACTACTGCTACAAGTCTTTAAACTTCACAATTAAAAAAAAAATCCATCAAATTTCAGTTTTGTATCATAGTTTACTTAATTCCTAGGCATAAAATAAAGTTGTGATGAAACAGGGCATGACCTGCATGCATTTGCTGCCTTTTTAAGAGCCAGGGCCTCTTACCAATTTACAAGCACTATATATGTGAACTATACATAAAATAATCCTTAGCTGAAAAGAATAAAATAAATAAATACATAAGACCAAGGCTTGCTTCATTCTCCAAATATTCTGGGCAGAAAAGATTTCCGTAAGGTGCCCTGGAGACGACTGCCAAACCTGGCTGCCAAGAGCTGGGTCATGGTTCCGGTGCCCGTTGGTCTAACAAAGCCAGGAAGCCCTCCCGCAAAGCCGGGCTCTCACACTCCATGTGCGTTACCCTCTGGAAAGCCCCGGGGTCTCAGCACGGCGGAAGGGAAAGCGAGCCCTTTGAAGCCAGGTTATGACACAGCTGCTTCATTATCACCTGAGAGCTCGTCAGCCTTCCTTTTAGACACCCTGCAGATATCCTAACTGATGAGGGCTGGAGCGCCTCTCCTATGAGGACAGGCTGAGAGAGTTGGGGCTGTTCAGTCTGGAGAAGAGAAGGCTCCAGGGAGACCTTGTAGCAGCCTTCCAGTATTTAGAGGTGCCTACAGGAAAGCTGGGGAGCGACTCTATCAGGGAGAGCAGCAAGGGAACCAGGGGTAACAGTTTCAAACCTAAAGAGAGTGGAACTAGGCTAGGTGTAAGGAAGAAGTTTTTACAATGAGGGTGGTGAAACACTGGCACAGGTTGTCCAGAGGGGTGGGAGAAGTCCCTTCCCTGGAGGCATTCAAGGCCAGGTTGGACGGGCCCTGAGCAGCCTGATCCAGCTGAAGATGTCCCTGCTCACTGCAGGGGGCTGCACTAGATGCCCTTTCCACTCCCCTTTCATCCCAAACCATCCTACAATTATTCTTAGTGTGAGATAGTTTCAAATTCAGAAAACAAGACACAGGCTTGTACCTTCACGTTCTAGCTGTCTTGATAACTGTTTCATGTGTCGATATTTTGTAATTTCACAAAATCATATACTCAAAACGTATTCAAAGCGAGAGGGACAGCCACTACAACATACTGAGCTGCAGCCTCAAACAGAGCAAAGGTTCTTCACAGCTTAAATGATCAAGGTCTGATGGGACATTTTCCTCCTTAATCGCAACAATATAATTAATGCTTAAATATTGATTTTTATATGATATTGATTAGAAGCCCCAAAGATTTTTTTTTTTCCTTCTACCTGGCTTCACTACAGAAGTTTATAGTGGATAATCTAAGCTTTGATCCTATTTAAAGAGCTAGGTTCTGTTTTTCTTTCCACTTTGCTTAAACATTTGCACATGACTCCCCCTGACAGTATTACTTCACAACAGAAATATAAGGAGACAGGGAAATTGTGAAGGATTATGTCTTTTTGCAATTTATTCTCTGCTGGCTTTTTATCTCGATCCATCACAACTAACAATTCCTTAGCAATATCAATTTTGTTGGAGAAGGAAAAGAATTAAGACTATTAAGCCAACAAATGATTAAGGTAATACCAACTTTATCAATACAGAGATAAAAGAAAAGGTATTAATTACTGCTTTTATTCTCAACCATATTAATCAGTTTCCACTTAACAACCTAAAATGAAGTTCAGATCTCAAATGTTAATTCTGAGAAAAAATACTGAAAAGATTTTAATCCCAGTCTAGTTCATAAAAAGAGACAGAACACAAATTTCTGCAACATAGGTAGATTATGGCAGACTTAAAGTAGTTATCAGGGCAGGCACAAACTTCAGCTTTTTTTATTTTTCCAAGTGTGTCTGTTAAGGATAACCAATTTAAGTGATTAATATTGGCTTCAAATTGCTGAACAGTAGCTAGCTAGTATGCCACTAAGAAACAAAAAAACCCAAAAAATTAAATAGCAGTGTACAATATGACAGCATTTTGGAATAATTTATTATATTATTGAAGACTTAACAAAACAGTAGCCCAAAGGAACTGGAAGCATATCTGATAAAGAAAACCAGTCGCAAACCATGAGCAAAATAAAGGAAAAAAACGTAGCAGATGGAAACACGTGTGGTAATTTGGGGAAGAGGGATGCGAAGAGAAGATAATTTGCCTGCAAAGAGTAGCTGAGGACACTCAGAGGAAAGGGAGGTGGGAAAAAACCCAACAGGCTCTAAACACTTGGAAAAAGTCAAGCATCACACAAATTTTTAATAAAAAAAAACACCCACCACAATCCACCCACCAAGTAATCTACAAATATTCCCTGTGTTCTTCCCAAACCTCATCTAGATCAGTCTAAAGATACTGACACACTCAATTTCACGTATGCAGATCTTCCTGCAGCTTTTTAATATACTGTAATAAGGAATTACTGTATAAAGAACAAAATCTGGAACAGAAAAGGAGGTAAAGGTAGTAAAAAGTAGAGAAACCGAATCCAGAGGAATACTCGAAGAGTGCTGAAAACATAGACCAGTGTTGACAATTGCAAACCACGATGTAATTTCAAAAAAAAATCTGACAAAGTAATCACTGTGTGTAGTTCCTATAAGACAATCTTAGCAACAACAAAAAACCCAGGTATACAACATGGCATTTGCAGGTTTTAAGTTTCAGGTGTTATATTTACTTTAATTGGTTTTGTTAAAATAATTAGTGGTATATTTTTATTCATGATTCTGCATGCAGAGTAATCATTTTAAAACTATGGTTTCCAGAAGCTGCATATTAAATACAAGCTGCTGGCTTGACTTGATAGTAAGTGATCATCATAAGTACATGAAGATCACTCTCAAAGTGATCACTGTAATTCCTTCACACAGAAGAAAATAAATTATTCTGTACCTTCACTCCCACAAAATATGCAAAATATCAGAATTCATTGGAAAACATTTAATGAAGCATAATCAAAGTTCAAAAGATTTATATAAAGCAGAATCAAACTTTTAAAGTTGTTTTGTTGCCTACTGAGTAGCTCTATTCCGTTTTCATTTTCCTGTTTTTAAAGAGTGTTCATTATTTCATTGTGTTTTTTATTAGACAAGACAGCAACAGTTGCTCTATGTAAATAAAAAGCCTACTAGGTTGCCATTCATCTTAATTCCTACTGCCATTTTTTCAATTAATTTTACTAACATAAGTCTCAGCACCTAGTTTGGGGCTTTACCAGTAACACTATACAGCCCCTACATAACTGCTTTTTCACTGAACTGCAACTTCTATTTAGATATTATAAAAATACTTTACGTTCAGTGTAACTGTTATTCATCAGAATGATGCTTAAGAACAACAGTAGGTCAAAAATGTAGAATTATCTTGGCGAGAAAAAAGGTGAAAAGCATTTTTAAAACACTGAGATATTCATAAAATAATCTTATTGTCTATCTAAGATGGCAGAAGGAAGTAAATTAGGGAATGCCCTATTTTAAATCCTGTCAACAAGATTCAAGATACATAATGCTTGACAGTGTACCTGAAACAGGATGATATTGGCTTGAATGTGTGTGGCTTGGTAAGTTCAAAGAGCTTTCTTCTCTGAATCAACACTACTAATTAATTAATCAATCAATCCCCACTTCTTGTTTGTCAGTTGACAGAAGTTCAAAATTCCCACGGACGCCCTGCAAGGAATGATAAGGTCCAGAGAACTCCCAAACTTGAATTCTAGTCCCAAACTGCCCTTAAACTGTACGAAGACATATTTAAAAATACTTATTTTTGATGGCATACTAAATTAAGATTAAAGGAGGTCAAAAGAATCCAGAATCACAGATCTATCTATGGGTCTTTAAAACTGCCAACGCTAAAACAAACAAAGGATGATCCCAGTAAGAGGCTGGAGCAAAGCTCTTAAAGAAAGCAAGCTGCCTTAGCGTGAGTGTGATCATCCTCAGATGAGTAAGTAGGTGATGAAGACGAGGCAATACCCAGAGAGTACAAATAAGCACAAGAAGTGAGAATTCCCTCCCTGTTTTAAGTGTTAGGGCCTGTGCAGTCCAAGATGTTTGTATGTGAATCTCAGAAGAAGAGTCAGGGAAGAATGACTGCTGAAACTAAGCTACTCTGGGTAGTAAAGCACAAGTCAGGTATGAAGAGCTGCATAAGAACTTTGTTACACCCTCGAGGGAATGAAATGAAAGAGTCGAGTCTATGCTGACAAATGTGAGGTGATGCATAAGGAAAAAAAAAAGCATACAAAATCATGCTTATTTCAATAACAATCATCAAGAAAAATGACTCATGTAAAAAAATACCTTGAAGTTACAACAGGGAATCCCTTGAAAACATCAAGCTCAATGCTCAGCAATCCTAAAGCAATCAGCCTTCAGGAAAGGGAATAAGAAATGCAACCATCTTCACAATTGTCCCCTCATTTCAGAAAAGGGTACAGCCGTACTAAGAGAAGATACAGAAAGGACCTACAAGGACATTCCAAGTTGTGGAATAACTAAAACTCAGCTAAAGTAGTAAAAAAGGAAGGGAAACGAAGAATGATAGCTATCTGTAAATTCCTGGGAAAACCAGGGAAATTCTTACATTTCTTGTAAGATATAAGAATCTGGGAACAGTAAATGAAAGAAAGAAAGAAACAGAACTGACACTTCAGAGAACAGTTCATTTTAGCACTCTGGAGGAATCCACCATATTCTGTGCCAAGCACAGCATACATTCGAAAAAATCCTTGGACAAATTCACGGAGTCAGGGAATGACTTAAAATTAAGATCCAGAAGAAGAGATATGTAACACCATCAATCACTTGGGAATGATGCCTCAAGTGATGTCTCAACATTTATATTTCTCTTCTTAACTGCCAATTAACAATCAAACACAGCAAACGTGTAATAACACCCTTCAGAGATAATCTCTGCAGAAATTACTGTGTTGGGTTTTGAAAAAAAAAACTTGAAAGCATCTCTAAAATCGTTATCAGTCATCAGGATCATGCAGTTACTGTATTTAGTTTGGAAAAACTAAAGAACTCAGAAAGTCTGAAACTCCTCACCAGGTTCTTCAGCAGCGTTGATAATTCTTTAGTAAGCGTGGAAAATTTTACAAAAGCTGTGCCAAGATCTGGATTATCCCGACTTAAAAAATTACTTCCAAATTTATCTAGTACTTGTGCATAGTTTTCTTCATTTTGAACATGATCTGCAAAGAAAAAAAAAAAAGTTACTTTTCCTTGTAGACAGTACATTATTTTAAGCTTATATACTGCAATATAGTGACAAATCAACTAACGAATTGTACTTTCAAGAAAAAGCCACAAGATAATGCATTTACTGAAAAACACAATAATTTTAATACTAAAGAGAGCTATTTAGCAATAAATATATATGCTTCTTTTAAATCAGCAACTTGAACTTATAATACATAATGAAAAGAGCTCTGTAGTTATTAATGAAGTAATAAGGTCAGTAAAAGGTCAGTCAGACAAAATAAGTAAATCTGCTCATTTTGTAAATAACATAGGAACTTATCATTGTAACACAATAACTTATAACTGTAATAAAAATTTTCCATGTAGTGTAGAACATCTTTACAGAACAAATAAGTCAATAGCATCAGATGTAAGACTAAGGAGATGGAGTATGAATCTGACGGCAAGTTTAAAAGAAGAAACAAAAATTCCCTTTTCAGCTGCTTTGTAAATGTGAATCACCCCAAAGAACGGATCGTATAGTGCTAAACAGGCAAAGACTTGTCTGAATATATTTAATAGCAAACAGGACATACAGAGAGGTCAGAAACAAGAAGATGAAATTGAAGTCAGTTAAAATGAGCAAAATCATTATCTCAAGGATGAAGAAAATTCTGAAGTACAGACTGCTGTGCCTAAAACGTTTTCCCTGCTTTTATTTTCCTTTATGGCATCTGCATCTTTCTTGTAACTTCCATTTTAGTACTTTCAAATAGAAACTTTGCCACTACAGCCCTATGGGACACACTTTATTATTTCTCTGAGAGGAATACTGTTGGTATTAATTAAATCAACATTTCACTTTAATGAGTTTCCTAGTCAACAATGTTTTATTTTTTTTCTGTAAGCCACAAACACAAAACCACAGAGCTATTCCAACTAGAAGGCCTGTGCAGTGCAGGGGGGGAAGAAGATGAGAATAGTTTTTCCCCAGGAGATCTGCAAGTTACATATTCTGCAGGTTGTCACTGCCTGTGTGCATCTGAACTACAAGGCAGGGGTGAAGTGGAAGTGGGAAACTGAATAGAAATAAAAAAAAACACAACAACACCACAAAAAAAGAGACATACGTTTCCAACAGGGCTCACGGATAAGGTCTCACAACGCCTGAATCTACTTTGACATTAATTAAGAGCTGATGGAGAGTTAATAACACTTCTAAGGCATTACAGGCACTCAGAACAGCAGCGCCCCAAAGCTCCAACAACAAAAAGTGAAAACTTATCAGAAGACAAAAAAAAAATAAAATAAATTCACACTGGTTATTTACCAAAAGCAACTCCCAAGCCCCAGACATCTCAGAAGTTACATTCTAAAGTCAGACATTAACACTGAGGTTTCCAAAAGGCCAACTATTTAATCATATGTTAATACGGAGCTGTAATTCAAGCAGCATGTTTTTAACAAAACTGTTCCAAAAGCATATGGTTTTACTCAAATAGCTTAACATTAAAACCAAGGAAACCACTGTATAATAATAAAATATGTATTTTGTTTTGATGTAAAAGCTGTTGCATAAGTATATACAGAAGACTTTATCTAAAAAGTAACTTTGGCTTATGCGGTCCTGAGCTAATAAAGCTCAAATGTACCCTGCTCTGCTGAAACAAAAAGGAGAATGGAGTAAGGTTGGAAAGAAGTCTGCTAGATCATGGCACCTCTGCCCTTGCCTGCGAAGCACTTCTAACCCCACGATATTTCCCAGCATTTTGATTTTAAGCACTACGTTGTTTCATAACACATTTTCAAAAATAGTTTTGTAAGGAGACTGAAAAAGAGCTGAAGACAACCATTTCCTTTATCTGTGGAAAGGCAAAAGAAATTCCCAGTTGGGAGGAGGAAGCCAGACAATTGTCCCAGAACAATAGATAGGAAATTCTCGAGAATCCCAGATCACAAATCACCTAAATCTAGAAACGAGGTTTTGATGACACTGTAAAAGAAATACTCCTGTAATCACCACAAAATGCAAACACTCTGCACGAATAATAATCTTTCATTTTTTATGGAGGTATCATTGTAAATCTTGTACAAGGAGAAGAAATATGTTCTACTGAAGAGCTACAAGGTAGTTGCCTACTTGACCTTAAGGCACATAGATGAAAAATTAAATTTGCAATATAGCCTATGCTAAAATGCAACATGGGAAAACAGACATGCTCAGAGCAAAGAACAGGCACACACAGAAATGACTTCCTAGTGTCCTAACAGAATTTCCTTTGCCTACAGAAAGCTATACTGTGCATGACAGTGTTTATTGCCTTAGATGCAAGTACTGCAGGAAGGACTTTTTAACAGCCCTAGGGAGGGAGACATGAACACTGACAGCAGCGCACACAAAGGATAATGTTTGCCTTCTACCACTGGCTCCTGTCTTCTCGATGCCGTAAACAAAGCTCAATCCTGGGATGAAAATAGAACAGCTCCCCCAGACAGACATCCTCCTCCCTCAGCAGATCCCCGAGAGGTGCCGGCACTGACGGGCTTTGCCCCCGCTGCCCAAGGCGGCTCCCTTCAGGGGGGCTGTGGGCAGAGAAGGGGGTCTCGCTAAGTACCTGAGCCCTGCTAAGGGCCTCACCACAGCACAGCAGATGTCGTATAAAACAACATACAGGACCAAACAGAGCAGTGATATTTTCTGAGCCGATACACATCCCTTCTTCACAAGCCACACCTTCAACTCTCAGAAATACTCAGAGCAGAATTTCCCTCTGCTTTGAAAAACACCCCGGCAGGGCCCAGCATCCAGCAACGTTGAGACATCTGTTATCTCTGCACTGTAACATGCGTTTTGAGGATTATGTGTTAGGAAGAGATAACACAAACACATCTGATGATGCAGATCCAAGCAACTGAAGAAGGACCGACAGCCACAGCAGCCTTTCGCTACACACCAGCACTCACCAGGAGCAGGGAACACTCTTGCTCTGGGCCCTGAGCATCACAGAGACTCAGGCTTAAGGACTCCCAGGGCTGAATCCCACCTCATTCTGCTGCTCCAGGCAGCCGCTGAAGCTGCCTATGCCTCGAGTTACCTTGTGGTAAAATTTTCCCAGGACAAAGATAGAAGACTCAAATCAGATTCCCAAGGCTTACAAGGAATTTGTACTCTTTCACTGAAAGCCACAACATTCATTACTATGTTTACCTCCCGTTCAGAAGTTACCAGAATTTTAGCATACGCTTCTGAAGCCAGTGAAATTCATGTCTGCCTGAGCAAATTAAGAAAGGCAACTGAAGAACAGATACTGTGAAGAGAGGCTAAAGAACACCCTTGACATGCTGGAGCTATATCACTGAAATTAAAGCCTTGATTTTCCTTTGTCTAGAACAATGTTGTTCCAATGTATTACTCTGTAAACACTTAAGAACAAAAGAGTTAAGTAGTTTCTAGAAGAAAAATGCACAAATACAACTCTTCCATATCACTGATTATACTCAAATTACCTCCAAAGAAACCTGAACAATGTCTACATTACTAATAATTTTTTCTGCATATCTGGTTAAGTCCAAAAATGACGAATCATGATTCAGAATCTTGATCAACTTGAAACTATTTTGATGTTGCACTTACAAAACAGCTTTCTTCCATGGGTAGCCAGAGGAAAAGTAACCAAGGTCAAAGCCAAGTTGCATTTACGAATGGAAAAACATACACATAAAAAAAAACAAAAAAAAAAAAAAAAAAAAAGACTCAGAAAGCCTTTGGAAAAAGCAAGAAGCTGGCAAGATTAAAAAGTATGGCAAAGAAGTTATTTGAAATAAGAAAGCATTCCTTCTCATTTCATCCTTCACAAAGCTGAAATCAAATGAAAAAAACAATAGAAAAGGAAAAATAAATAGACCACTATATTCTTATCTAGACTTGATAACAATAATATCTTCTGGGCTAAGACTGCTGAAATAAGTAATAAAGGCCTCTTTCAAAGATTTCCAGAGCAAGGAACATCTCACTGAGTCTGCTAGGTTCTGTAGATCATCGATGGTACAAGAGCAGTGAGAGATAATCCAGCCCAGAAAGGTAAATTACTTCTTTTTGCATCTGTGTTTTTCATTAATGTGTCTGACGAAGGAGATAATCCAGCCCAGAAAGGTAAATTACTTGTTTTTGCATCTGTGTTTTTCATTAATGTATTTGACAAAATTCTTATCGAAGAACTTTGTTTCAGCTGTGCTTCACAGGATTTGTACCAAATCTAAGTGCTAACAGTAGAATTCATAAAAGCTGATAAAATGAGCAACACAAGTCACCTAAATAGATGTAAAGAAGAATAAAATAGGTATAACTATACAGCTGTAAAGCAAAGCCTCTAGCTTCTAACAGCCTTGATACTACAGGAAGACTGAGAAGCAAATATGACAGCTCTTTTTAAATACAGCTCCAGAGAGAACTGAGAACTGAAGTATGCACCATCAGAGCAAGAACATTTATGTATTCCTCAGGCAAATTTGTATAGTGCAGAACAGAATTGGTAGACAAAAAAGAAGGCTCCAAGGAGACCTTATTGTGGCTTGCCAGTATCTCGAGGGGGCTACGAGAAAACTGGTGAGGAGATTTTTAGGATGTTGGGTAGCAATAGGACTAGGGGGGACGGATTGAAGCTAGAGATGGATCGGTTCAGACTGGACGTTAGGAAGAAGTTCTTCCCCATGAGGGTGGTGAGACACTGGCACAGGTTGCCCAGAGAGGGGGTGGAAGCCCCATCCCTGGAAGTTTTTAAGGCCAGGCTGGATGGGGCTCTGGGCAGCCTGATCTAGTGGGGGATGTCCCTGCCCATGGCAGGGGGTTGGAACTAGATGATCTTTTAAGGTCCCTTCCAACCCTGACAATTCTATGATTCTATGAAATATAAAATATGGAACAAGAAACAGGTTTTATTAAAGGAAGTTTTCACTTCAAAAAGCTCCCCGCTCCAGGGCCTAAACAAGCACGTGCAGAGACGAAGTCCACATGAAATGATCTGTTTGGATTTCTGAGAAGGTCTGTCCCTCACCAAAACCCTTCAAGGAACTAAGCAAACTAGGAGGGATGAGCCTCACACAGAGGAAAGACAGGTCAAAAAGATGAAGTGGGGGAAAGAATAGAGAGTTAATTTTCTCAGCAGAGGGAGGTCACTAGTGAAGTCCTGTGTAAAACAGTGATAAGGCTCACATTGTTTAACAACATATAAATGAGTTAGGAGATAAGGTTCATAGTGATAGACTGTTCTTTTCCATACAAGGCTATAAATTATTCAAGGTAAAAGAAACAAAAGCTGACTCCAAAGGTGAGATTAGTCTGTCCAAACACAGACTTCTACAACAGAGATACCCATATTGGAGCTTGGCGCCTATCCTTCCCCTTACACTAAGCAGAGAAAAAGTTATATCTGCTTTCCTCCGCATTTACGTTAGAAGGAGCTGAGCTGTATCTCACCCTGGAAGTCTCGACACGCAACCATTAATTGTGTAGAGCATCTACATCAACAGGCTTGCACCTGGATACCTCCAAGTCAGATGTGGAATCCCACGTGGAGTGGCCAAGGCATGAAAGAGCGCATTAGGTGGCATCACACCCAGGGAAGAACACTAAGAACCTTAAGAAACCATCGCAGAACTAGATGTTACAAGGAAAGGTTCTGGAGTTATATCACCTCCACATTCAGTACCAGGCAAAACAAAGCTGAGCATCAGAAATCATTAAGAAACATGGCATGTAATAGAACAACATAAAATCTTTGCCACAGCGAGCTCAAACCCTTTATTTATTGTGTGCAGTTTCTGCTCCTGATGCCCACAATTCACTCCTCTTTCCTGTTTATATAAAGAAAGTCTATGCTGCTATTTTGGAGAAAGACAGTAAGGATGACTAAATGTGACAGTTTCTGTAACAAACAAACAAAAAACCCATCCTCAAAAACCCCTAGGGCTGCCACGTCCAGAAGAGAGAGGTGATTGTGGAAACAAGTCAATCCAGAAACCTCTTTCCAGCGACAGCACGGATGATACTGATTCAGATTTGGATTCAGCCACCAAAAAGATCTTGGATGCTACCCTAGCAAGCTTTGGCACCTCTAAGCCCCCTCCAAACTCTCACACTCCAGAACATTCAGACGTCCCTCAAATTGACATTCAAACGAGTCATTCTGGTGGGCTTGAGGCCAATGCTTTGAGGCATGGGCAGGGTCAGTCTGTTCCCGGGGGATACACAGCCTGAGGAACATGCACAGGACAATTTCACAAGGCAGCATTTAACTAGATTGATACAAGACTACGAATGATCAATGATTTACATCAGTTTGAATTCTTAGACAAAAAGAACTGTAAAAGTCTCTGTTAAATGATCTCTAAGGTCCCTTCCAGCCCAGGCCATTCTATGATTCTATGAAGTATTAAGCATCATGACATCAGACCCCACTCATATAATTCCCAGCCTTCATATCATTGTGAGCTGAGAAAGTATTAAAAAAAAATAATTTGAAAAGGTCACTGTTATTCTACTTCCTCAAGCATCTGCTGCTGATCATTGCAGGAGACATTGTGGACTGCTGGTCCAGCTCAGTGCCTTCAGTCTTGCACACATTTCATGGTTTTATTTCTCTATTGTATAAATTCTTCTGACTATATTTGGGAGTTATACCAGGGAACTAATGAAAAAGCTATTGAAAAATCTACAACAAAATTAATTGTGCAATCTACTGCTGTCACAATTAAACCCAAATGTTATGAAAAAGCTAGTCAGAGCAGATTCTTCATTAAGTTCAAGCACTGTTTACAGAAGATGGGTTCCTACTCGGAGGTGCAATGTATCAGGCCAAAAACAAGCAGCAAGCCAGGTAAGGAAGAATTGGTGAGGAGGAGGTATCAATTTGTAGGTCTCACTGGATTTCATAGACAGCATTTTCCCAAAGATTTTCCCCAACTTTCAGATAGGGAGAAAGGGATGGCACCTTTCCAAGGGATTCCTGCATTTCTGTGTTATGTTTTCATTTCCACAGCAGTAGATCTAAACCTAGCTAAGACCAGTGAAGGTTGTGCATAAAAAGCAAAAAAAATTTGGGTGACATTTAAAATCTCTTCCTAACAGACAACTGTTCCTTGCGGTTCATAGTGCAGCAATGAAGAGGAACAAACCAACACACCAGAGGGCTGGGACTTTCGGAAGAATTCTGTATGAGACATTACACTGTGGAATGTCACTGTTCAAATGTTACTTTAGGCAAAAAAAACAAACCGAGCCAAACCAAAAAACCCCAATATAACCCAACAAATCCTAGCTATGACTTTTGGTAGAGTATGAATTTGATTACTGAACTGAAAAGAGAAGAATTTCTCTTGCCCCTGCATAATCATTTTTCACCAGGTCAGCTATACTTCTGAAAGAAGATTATGAAGCAGAGGAGCTTAGAAAAAAAAAGGCACAAAAAACAACAAAACAAACCCCCCACATTTCTAGACGTTTAAATATGGTCTCACCTTCTAGCAAACAATTAAATTTGTAAAGCAAAATTTCAGTTCTGAGTTCTCAAAATGGAGTCAGAGGCTTTTATCGGAGATAAAGAGTTACCTAATTCTTGCTGGAATGCATAAACAACAATGCATTTTAATGCTGTTTTAGCATGTTTTACATGAAGCTAAACATCTATGAAACCCACTTTAATCACTGAGGTGTAAGAAAATTGCTGGCTTAGCAATTGTCTTTGTGCAAGCAGGCAAAATGAGTTTGAGTTTTAATTCAGTCACTTTATTTTTATATTTTTTTTCACGGTTTCACTCATGCTTTTAGTCTTTCTACTAATGCTAGTTTATGATTATCAGTAACTGCATGACTTGCCTCTTGTGCACACCTTTTCGAAATATAATTTAGTCTATCACAACAGCATTCTGAAGAGGGAGCTAGAGTATTACGTATAGCGCTTTCTTTAGCCAAAAGATTTCATACTAACTTGTACTTCTGAAACAAGACTTGTTCAAAAAAGAAGTAAAAAATAAATCCAAAAAAACTCAGCCAGCTAACCATTTCTGGTCTTTTTAAGCACAGAGGCAGCTGATTAAAACTGTTAACTAACCTCCTACTGCTTTTACTCAATGCAACCAGCTCATGATATGGCTGATTTACAGGCACTAAAAACATCACTACTTTTATGGCATGACACCAATTAAAAGACAGCTTAAAATCTCTAGTATCATTCTGTGGTGGTTTGGCCCTGGCTGGAGGCCAGGAGCTCACCAAAGCCGCTCTACCACTCCCCTTTTAGATGGACAGGGGAGAGGGAAGATGTAACAAGAGGCCTGTGGGTTAAGATAAAAAGCAGTTTACTATAGCAGTAGCAAATGCCACGTGCGTAAGCAAAGCGAAACAAAGATTATTCTCTACT